>NC_053027.1:377410270-377591258 GCF_003073215.2 Triticum urartu | reverse complement strand
GGAAAGTCATATTATTCCCTCTCTCATATTTTGACACCGGAAAATTTATTGAAGATAAAACAAATAAATCAAACGATCCTCTTTTCAAAATTTGAGAAACTCTCAAATATGAAAATAACGAAATCTCCAACTCTCTCTGGAGGTCCTTGAGTTGCGTGAAATTTCTAGGATCGGCCAAGATGCAAGAAAATATGTTATGCATGATGATCTAGTGTATAACATTCCAAATTGAAAATTTGGGATGTTACACCATCAAGAGGGCCCGAACCTGGGTAAACATCGTGTTCCTTGTCTTCTATTACCTTCGATCCTTAGATGCACAGTTTGGGACCCCCTACCCGAGATCCGCCGGTTTTGACACCGACATTGGTGCTTTCATTGAGAGTTCCACTGTGCTGTCGTCAAAAGGCTCGATGGCTCCATCAATCATCTACAACAACGCTGCCACGAAGGAGACCTTTCTCCCTGACCAGATCTTTGTATTCGGCGGCTTCGCACTGCGGGCCAACTCGGTTGGCCATCTGGAGCAGATCGACAGCTGCGCCCCTGGTCACCAGATCAGTTTTGGAAATCTGAACTATGTCACTGATATCCGAGGAGACTTGATCTTCCAAGGGTTCACGGCCTCAACTCCCGCTCCGACCTTAGATCCGTAGTGCGTCATCAGGTCCGAGGACGGGAGTCTAGAGCCCGCCGGACTTTCTGCAGCCCTAGACCTCAACACCGGAAAACCAGAGAGAATAGCGTCTCCGGCAATCATTGCAAGGCCGGACTCCTCTTCGGACACTAATTCCGAACTCTGGAGACCCATGTCATGCGAGCTCGGCCTAGAAACCTCCGACCCTATCTAAACCTCGCTCTTAAACGAGGCTCTGGACTTTATGCGATCCCTCGTCATCATAGAGGAACCGCTTATGAATCACGCCCAGCCTGGACTAGGGGCTGGAAATAGGGAATTTTACTTCCCACCCACCACCCACTTCATAGCCATTGTCGAGGACCTAACCGACATGCTTGATTACGCCTCCGAAGACATCGAAGGTATGGATGATGATGCTAGAGAGGAGCAGGCCCAAAACCCATCGGTCATCGGACGCTGGACGTCCACCTCCTCGTATGACGTATACTTGGTGGATACACCAAAAGACGGCGATGGTGACGATGGGAAAAACCCAGTCGAGGATGAACCTCCTAAGATACTGCCGAAGCATCAACGTCAGTGGCGCCGCTCTAAATCGCGTCGCGGTAAGAACAGCAATACCGGCACCGAAGACAATGATACTCCGGAGAACGCCGAAGACCAAGAAGACCCAATCAAACCAACATCCGATCAGGATGATCGGGAGGACGGGCAAGTTGACCCTGACGAACAAACATGGAACAATGACTCAGAGGACAGCAACTATCTGCCACTCTCCGAAGATGACGTAAGCCTTAGCGACGAAGATTTTATCATACCAGAGGAACCCCTCGAACAAGAGCGCTTCAAGCGCTGGCTAATAGACATGGCAAGAAGCCTAAAAAAGAAACATCAAAAGCTTCAAGCTGACGAAGATCTGCTCAATGACAGATGGACGAACGTCATGGCAGCCGAAGAATACGGCCTTGAACGCCCAGCAAAGAGTTACCGAAAGCGTAAGCTGCTACCCCAATTCGACGATGAGGCGTTGGAGCCCATACCACCTATGCGTAATGCACTGACGGACCCGATAGACCACCATGTGGCCGGGACAAAACGGAAACTCAAGCCGAGCACCAGCCCGCACCACCTCGCTGTAAAAGCGGAGAAACAACAGCTCGGGGATACACATACGACCTACGACAGGACCTGGAAAATAGAGCGGGTTAGACCAAGTCAATCTACGGATCGCGGGGGCGTGCTCCAGCACGAGAGGAGGGCTATCAAGCCTGGTGCGATAAGCATAACCAACCCCGGGCTGAAAACCGCATATGGACTCCATCCGAACTGCGTCGTGACATGGCCCAGTACAGAGGCGCCGCACACCCCCTATGCTTCACCGATGAGTAATGGAGCACGAGTTCCCTGAAGGGTTTAAACCCGTGAACATTGAATCATATGACGGCACAACAGATCCCGCAGTATGGATTGAAGATTTTCTTCTCCACATTCACATGGCTCGCGGTGATGATCTGCACGCCATCAAATACCTTCCCCTAAAACTTAAGGGGCCAGCTAGGCACTGGTTAAACAACCTCCCAGAAAACTCTATTGGAAGCTGGGAAGACTTGGAAGATGCATTTAGAGACAACTTCCAAGGCACTTATGTCCGGCCTCCGGACGTTGATGACCTCAGTCATATAGTCCAACAGCCCGGAGAGTCGGCCCGGAAATTCTGGACCAGGTTCCTAATTAAAAAGAACCATATTGTCGACTGTCCGGACGATGAAGCCCTAGCGGCCTTCAAACATAGCATCCACGATGAATGGCTCGCCCGACACCTCGGCCAAGAAAAGCCGAAGTCCATGACAGCCCTTACAGCACTAATGACCCGCTTCTGCGCGGACGAGGATAGCTGGCTAGCCCGTAGCGTTAACAATTCCAGCGACCCTGGCACTTCCGAAGCCCGAAACGGCAATGGAAGGCCCCGACGCAACAAACATAAGCGTCAGAGCAACAATGATGATATAGAGAATACAGCAGTCAACGCCAGATTCAGCGGCTCCAAATCCAGTCAACAGAAGAAGTCATCAAACAAAACAAAGACGGTTCATCAAGCCTGGACAGAATACTTGATCGACCCTGCCAGATCCACGGCACTCCTAACAAGCCTGCCAACCACACCAACAGAAGCTGTTGGGTCTTCAAACAGGCCCGCAAGTTAAACACCGAACACAAGGAGAAAGGGTCACCCAGTGAGGATGACGACGAGGAACCTCGCGCACCAAAAATAGAGGGACAGAAGAAATTTCCCCCCGAAGTCAAAACGGTAAATATGATATATGTCACCCATATCCCAAAGAGGGAGCGCAAGCGCGCGCTAAGGGACGTCTACGCGATAGAGCCAGTCGCCCCAAAATTCAACCCATGGTCAGCCTGTCTGATCACCTTCGATCGCAGGGATCATCCGACCAGTATCCGTCACGGAGGTTCGGCTGCATTAGTCCTTGATCCAATCATCGATGGATTCCACCTTACGCGAGTCCTCATGGACGGTGGCAGCAGCCTTAACCTCCTCTATCAGGACACAGTCCGCAAGATGGGTGTTAATCCGTCAAGAATCAAGCCCACTAAAACTACCTTTAAAGGAGTGATACCCGTTGTAGAGGCCCGCTACATGGGCTCAATCACATTGGAAGTGGTCTTTGGCTCGCCGAACAACTTCCGTAGCAAAGATTTGGTCTTCGATCCCGTCCCCTTCCATAGTTGCTACCATGCACTGCTCGGATGAACCGCGTTTGCTCGCTTCAATGCGGTCCCGCACTATGCCTATCTCAAACTCAAGATGCCCGGACCACGTGGTGTTATCACAGTGAATGGAAATATGGAACTCCCTTCGCACGGAGGAGCACACCGCGGCCCTGGCAGTGGAAGTACAGGGTGGCCTCATCAAGCCAACCATTACGTTCATGGCCAAGTCCTCAGACACTGTCAAAATGAGTCCGGACTACCCCACTGTACGACAGTCCAGCTCGTTAGGAGCTCGATTAGCAATTCGGCCTCCATCTCATCCCCTACCGAGTTGTGGCATATGTAACACGCATACATAATTACGCACTAAAAATACCATGGGAAAGGATGGAGGCATAATAAGGACAATGTCTGCAATACGGCTAGACCCTATTAGGACACTTACATTTCCTTTTTATTTCCTTTTTATTTTTCCAGGTTGCTTACAACCCACACCACCCTTTCGACGATGCCAAAGCCTCTTTATTTGGCCTATTATGAAAACGCCGATCGATGTTCCTCCCGAAGGACAATATAACAAGGAGACAAGAAGCATAGACGCGTGCCAGAGTACCTAACGGATCTCTAAAGATCACCTCGTCCGCTTTCAGGACGCATGCACAACTTCCCCTTGTGTTCGGCATGTAAAATAGCCTTGTTGCTTATTGCATCATTTGTATCAATACGTTTTGACGTATCAATCAGACTACAATGGAAACAGTTTTTAGCCCAAAACCTACATGGCGTTGGCTTATCTTCAACATGTGTTTCCTTGTTTCTGTCTGATTGTAATGTACACCTTGGTATGACCTAAATCGTCAGGGGCTCTATTAAGTCACGTACATCTTTTAAATACTAAAACAAAGTCCGAACACTTTCACAAGTGCAATTCGGCATCCCAAATATAGCATTATATGCATTGGCTCCGAATCATGTCTTTGGTCAATAGTTGGGTTGCCCGGCTCCTGTGCTTGCTACCTTACGTTCCGTCTGATCGGCTAGGGTAGTAAAGGGAGAACTACTGCAATTGTGTTTCTGGTTTACCCGGACAAACACCTCAGTAAATAAAGCCGAAAACTAACTGTTATGATGCGGTGAGAGCTGGTCGGCTATTCGGTGACTAAGTATAAATCTCTTGCGATTTTTTCTGCATTATGTGATAGGCCGGCCTCCACCCGGCCGGGCATTCACAGCACCCAAGTTCGGATAATCGAACAATACTAGGGGCTACGCCCTCACTCCCATTACAAAACTCCTATGGCTTAGTGAGGGCAATAAAGCCGTATAGTCTGATTGCCTGGTTCGCCGCACTAACACCTCCTTCACGGACCAGTACATTGGGTCAAGTGTGTTTAAGTGTTATCCCAAACACCCCCATACTATTAAGTCGGGGCTGAAGCCGGCAACTGGCCAACTCTCAAATATCATAAACAGCCACACATGAGGAGATATTTTAAAGTATAATAAGCAACATATCATGCATAAGCTTTGTTTCATGATACAGGAGTAGACAACACAGATACATTCATTCAAATATGATGTCCTTCGAACATTGGCCTTCTACAATGCGGGATCCTTTCAGGACATCATCAAAGTACCGCTCCGGTGTGCGGTGCTCTTTGCCAGCGGGAGGTCCCTCGGTTGCAAGCTTGACGGCGTCCATCTTCGCCATTGCACCTTGACATGGGCAAAGGCCATCCGCGCACCTCCAATACAGACCGACCGCTTCACGGCATCAAGCCGAGGGCAGGCGCTGACCAGCCGCTTGACAAGACCGAAGTAGCTACTGGGCATGGGTTCGGCGGGCTAAAGACGGATTATCAAATCCCTCATGGCCAATTCAGCCACCCTATTCAGTTCGGTCCATTGCTTCAGTTGATCGCTGAGGGGCACAATATGCTCTAGCGCAAGGTACTGCGACCAGAACAGCTTCTCCATTGAGCTCCCCTCTTCGGCCCGAAAGAACTCCGCGGCATCAGCAACACTCTGGGGTAGGTCCGCAAACACTCCTGGAGAACTCCAAATCCGGGTTAGAAAGATATATTTTTTCTTCACAAATTTGCTCTGCATGTTACAGGCCTTACCCTCCGCAATTTGCTTTGCCTCTTGGATCTCCTAGATGGCGCTTTGGGCATCGGCCTGGGCTTCCTGTGCGCTTTGGAGTGCCTTAGCGAGTTCAGAGTTCTGCTCTGAACTCTTGCACTCTAAGGACTCGTATTTTCCTATGGCATCTTTGAGCTCTTGCTGAACTTCCTCCACACACGATTCATGTCTAAGGTGGGAGGCTCGTTCCTCCTCCGCCTCCTCCTTGGCCTCAGCTAGCGCACTCTTGAGGGCCTCGACCTCAGACGTTTCAGCTGCAAACATAATTATAAAACTCATTTGACATACTACATCATAGTTGGCATCGTTTCAAACATGCTCCAGTATTACATACCTTGATTTTCTTCTAACTTCCGCCTTAGCTCGGATGCTTCGGCGGCATGGGCAGCTGGCGCCTGCTTCGCAGCCTGCTTGTTCAAACAGATATGTGCGTTAGTATCCTGCATGAGTTATTATATCCTATGTTCGGTTTTCTTTCCGAACACCGAACAGAGTCTCAGGGGCTACTATCTATACACAGGTTTATATAGCTAAAAAGACACTGTAAGGCACATACCTCAAAGCCTCTTAAAAGGCTAGTGTAGGCTTCGCTCAGTCCGCTTTTCACGGACTGAACATTTTCAATCACCGTACCCATAAGGGTACGATGTTCTTCCACAATGATGGCGCCCTGAAGCGCTCTCAT
This sequence comes from Triticum urartu, assembly GCF_003073215.2. NCBI lineage: Eukaryota > Viridiplantae > Streptophyta > Magnoliopsida > Poales > Poaceae > Triticum > Triticum urartu. The sequence goes on along the minus strand of NC_053027.1, from coordinate 377,585,061 downwards.
CAGAGTCTCCGGCGCCTCCGCATTGATAGAGGACGACGGTGTTGTAGGCGCGCCCCCTTCCGGTAAAGAGGGTTGCTCCTCTATCTCCGGAACCATGTGGGTTTCCGGAATGACATTTGGTTGGGGGCCAAACTGGACATGGCCCCCGTCTCCAGTCTCCATGGGGGTTGGCTCCCCCATGTTCTCGACAGCCAAGGTATCACCCTTCAGCACCGTCTTGGCAGCCGGAGTACCTCTCCCTGTTCTGGAAGGGTCCTTTGGGAGGACACTTCAGTGCTATCCGCGGCAGTGGGGAGGAAGCTAGTGGAGGCAAATCGCTCTCCGTCATGTTCAGACCCAACGAATTCCCGGAAGAGGAGGATCGTTGGGGGAGGACCTTAACCGGATTGCATCATACAATTTAAATGCATTACAACCATAACCAGAGAAGCCGGACATATATATATACCTTTGAGTACTTACGATCCGGCCAGGGGCTTCAGCCTGGGGCACCACTCGTTGGCGTCCGATTTGGAGTCATCCGCAAGGTACATCATCCCTTTCTTGGGCGCCTCCACCTCTAGATCGGTGGAGGCTGCCCTTTTCTTCTTCTCCCCTTAGGGGGGGGAGTTGCTCTCTTCCTCCTCCTCTTCCTCTTTGTCAGGGGAGGAGGGAGTTTCAGTGTCTTCAGTCACTACGTCCGAGGCACCTTTACAGTGGAGGCCACTCTTGGCCTCCTTGCCCTTCTCCTTGGCCTTCTTTTCCGGCGCCTGGTACGGCGCCGGGACTAGCATCCTCGTCAACAGAGGGATAGCTTCATCTTCGGCCAGCGGAGCCGGATAGTGAATCCGTTCCACTTTCTTTGTCCAACCCTGCAAAAGAAAATGGAGAGTTTAGTGTACTCCTTGGATTTGCAAAGTAATGTTATCACAAAACTTACAGGGGTCGCGGCGTGGGTGTTGTCGTAGCCGAGGTCTTCGGTTGTCTCCGGCTATGACTTCTGGTTCTTGAAGAGCAGCTTCCACATGTCTTCGTGCTTCGTGCCGAAGAACCGCTGCAGGGTTCGGGGACCGGCTGGGTTGAACTTCCACATGGGCTCTTGACGCATCTGACAGGGGAGAATCCGACGGAAGAGCATCACCTGGATCATGCTGGCGAGGCTGGTATTTTTATCTACCATGCTCTTGATGCGCTTCTCCAACATCATTACCTCGTCAGACGACGCCTAGTCCAAGCCCTTGTTGAGCCAGGATGTCAGCCGCATTGGGGGTCCGGACTTGAACTCCGTAGGAGCATCCCATGGGGAGTCGCGGGGCTCTGTGACATAGAACCACCCCTGCTGGCATCCCTTCACGGTCTCCACGAAGGTGCCCTTGGGCCAAGTGACATTGGGAAGTTTGCTCACCATAGCGCCACCGCAATCCGCATGCTGGCCGTCCACCACTTTCGGTTTCACATTGAAAACCTTGAGCCATAGGCCAAAGTTGGGGGAAAATGCGGAGGAATGCCTCGCATACAATGATAAATGCCGAAATATTGAGGAAAGAATTCGGGGCTAGATCGTGGAAATCTAGCCCGTAGTAAAACATGAGGCCACAGACAAAAGGATGAAGGGGAAACCCTAGTCCGCGAATAAAATGAGGGATAAACACTACCCTCTCGCCGGGCTTTGGAGTGGGGATGATCTGCTTTTTGGCTGGGAGCCGGTGGGCGTCTCCTTGGCCAGATAGCCCACTTCCCGGAGTTCCTTGATGTTTTTCTCCATGACAGAGGAAGCCATCCACTTCCCCTGCGCTCCGGATCCGGACATGGCTGGATTGAAGCTTGAGCGCTGGAGCTTGTGGGCGGATGGGCTAAGGAAGGGGAAGGCATGGGGTAAAAGGGGGGAATCTTATCTCCTTATAAAGGCAGTGAATATTATGCATCCCCCATGAGCCTTAAAGCTCGCCTATTTCCAAGGGGTCGTGCGAAACGACACGGTTGGGTTTCCCAAACCCGTATTGATGAGAATCTCGTAATAAGGGGGCACGATCTCTACTTTGACAAGACGTGTCGTCGGCGGTTGCATCTCGAAACCTGAAACGGGAGGTCAAAGAACGGTTTGAAATAATAAAATGGCCGGACGTAACGTCTCGCCAGTAAAATCTTCAGAGGACAGAACTTATCTGTATTCTGCCCTTGTGATTCGGAGGTATGACTGTTGTACAGAGCCGGATAAAGTACTGACGATCAACTACTTTGAAGTATTCGGAGGAGGAACCCGCCTTGCAATGTCGAAGACAATCTGCGCGCCGGACACATCGACATTGAAGACTGGTTTAGGGGCTACTGAGGGAGTCCAGGATTATTATTATTTTTTGACAGAAAGACTGTAAGGTAACCCCTTATAGTATAATTGGTGCAACAAACCCAAATTGCAAGTACCATGCCTTGAACCTGGGTGGGTGGGAAGGCATCAGCCCCTTCCCACCACTAGGATATGCCTTAGTCTGTGAGTCCATGATTATGAGGTCCTCGGGCGTCCGGGCTATGTGATATGGGCTGGACTAATGGGTCGTGGAGATACAAGACAGAAGACTTTCCCCGTGTGTGGATGGGACTCTCCTTGGCGTGGAAGGCAAGCTTAGCGTGCGGATATGAAGATTCCTTTCTTGGTAAAGCGACTATGTACAAACCCTAGCCCCCTCCGGTGTCTACATAAACCGGAGGGTTTAGTCCGTAGAGGCAATCATAATCATATAGGCTAGACATCTAGGGTTTAGCCATTACAATATCGTGGTAGATCAACCCCTGTAACCACTATAATTATCAAAGTCAATCAAGCAGGACGTAGGGTATTACCTCCATCAAGAGGCCCCGAACCTGGGTAAACATCATGTCCCCTATCTCTTGTTACCTTCGATCCTTAGACGCACAGTTCGGGACCCCCTACCCGAGATCTGCCGGTTTTGACACCGACAAGCACCAACATCATAATCACTAGCATCACACATAATTTCAAAAGGCAAGTTCTAATCAGGTGGTTGAATAATAGGTGCAGAAATTAAGGCTTTCTTGAGTGTTTCAAAGGCTTCTAAACAATCATCATAAAAAACAAATCGAATATCCTTTTGCAAGAGATTTGTAAGAGGCCGAGAAACTTTAGAGAAGTCTTTAATAAACCTCCTATAGAAACCAGCATGACCGAGGAAACTACGAATACCTTTGATAACTTTAGGACGTGGCATTTTCTCAATTACGTCAACCATAGCTTTGTCCACCTCAGTACCTCTTTCAAAAAATTTATGGCCCAAAGCAATACCTTCGTTAACCATAAAGTGGCACTTCTCCCAATTCAAGACAAGATTTGTTTGCTTGCATCTCTGCAACACTCGATCAAGATTGCTCAAACAATCATCAAAAGACTTCCCATAAACAAAAAAGTCATCGATGAAAACATCAACAATCTTTTCACAAAAGTTAGAGAATATAGCAGTCATACATCTTTGAAAGGTAGTAGGTGCATTGGATAAACCAAAAGGCATATGTCTATAAGCATAAGTTCCAAAAGGGCAAGTAAAAGTGGTCTTTTCTTGATCAGGTGGAGAAATAGGTATTTGTGAAAAACCAGAATATCCATCAAGGAAGCAAAAAATGTGTGTGCTTAGATAATCTTTCTAGCATTTGATCCATAAAAGGCAGAGGGTAATGATCTTTTCTAGTTGCTTTGTTTAATTTTCTAAAATCAATTACCAATCTATATCCTGTAGCAATTCTTTGTGGAATAAGTTCATTCTTATCATTAGGAACAATAGTAATACCTCCTTTCTTAGGGACACAATGAACAGGACTTACCCATCTACTATCAGCTATAGGATAGATTATACCTGCTTCCAGAAGTTTTAATATTTCCGTTCTTACCACTTCTTTCATTTTTGGATTTAATCGACATTGGTGATCAACAACAGGTTTAGCATCAGGTTCCATATTAATCTTGTGCTGACAGAGCATGGGACTAATGCCCTTAAGATCATCAAGAGTATATCCAATAGCAGCTCGGTGCTTCCTTAGAACTTTCAATAATCTTGCTTCTCCATGTTCTGAAAGGTTAGCACTAACAATATCAGGATATATTTTCTTCTCGTCAAGATAATCATACTTCAAAGTGTCTGTCAATTGTTTTAATTCAAACAAAGGATCACCTTTAGGTGGAGGAGGATCTCCTAGAGTTTCAATAGGCAAATTGTGTTTAAGCAGAGGACGTTGTTCAAAGAAAATCTTATCTATTTCATTTCTTTCACGCATATGCATATCATTTTCATGGTATAACAAATATTGTTCTAAAGGATCAGTAGGAGGTACAACAATAGAAGCAAGATCAATAATTTCATCCTCACTAGGCAATTCTATTTTATGAGGTTTTCTATTAAACTTGGATAAATTGAATTCATGAGACTCATCACCAAAACTAACACCGACAGTTTGTTTCTCACAATCTATTTTGGCACTAATGGTGTTCAAGAAAGGTCTACCAAATAAAATGGGACAAAATTCATGTTGTGGGGAACCAAGAACAAGAAAATCAGTAGGGTATTTTATTCTCCCACACAAGACTTCAACATCTCTAACAATCCCAAGTGGTCTGATGGTGTCTCTATTAACAAGTTTAATAGTAACATCTATGTCTTCTATTTCAGCAGGTGCTATGTCATTCATAATTTCTTGATATAAGGTAAAAGGAATAGCACTCACGCTAGCACCTATGTCGCATAAACCATGATAACATTGATCTCCTATTTTAACTAAGACAACAAGCATGCCAACAACAGGTCTATGTTTATCTTTTTCACCGAGTTTGGCAATTCTAGCATCTTCATCATAGAAGTAAATAACATGTCCGTCTATATTTTCAACCAGCAGATCCTTAACCATAGCAAAACTAGGTTCTACCTTGATTTTTTTATCTGGTTTAGGTGCTCTAATATAAATTTTATTGTACACAGTTGAAACTTTAGCATGTTCCTTTATCCTAACAGGGAAATGTGGTTTTTCAATATAAGTAGTAGGAACAACTGGATCAACATTATACATAATAGTTTCATCTTTAGCTACTACTTGTTCTTTAATTTCTTCTTTAATAGGTGGGTGATATTTGAACCAGTTCTCCTTAGGGAGATCAACATGAGTAGCAAAAGATTCACAAAAGGAAGCTACTATCTCAGAGTCAAGTCCATATTTAGTGCTAAACTTTTGAAAAGCATCGGTATTCATAAAAGATTTAACACAATCAAACTTAAGCTTAATACCTGAATCTTTACCTTCATTGTATTCCCAATCTTCAGAGTTGCATTTAATTCTTTCCAAAATATCCCACCGGAATTCAATAGTCTTCTTCATAAAGGAACCAGTACAAGAAGTATCAAGCATGGAACGATCATCATGAGAAAGCCGAGCATAAAAATTCTAAATGATAATTTCCTTTGAGATTTTATGATTGGGGCATGTATATAACATTGACTTAAGCCTCCCCCAATCTAGAGGGATACTTTCTCCTTCACGAGGCAAAAAATTTTATATATATATATATATAAACCCGATCACGATGAACTAGATGCATAGGATATTTTTTTGGTGAAACTCCAATTTCAATCGATTCCAATTCCAAGATCCAATATCATCGCATAGCCTCTATACCATGTCAATGCTTTTCCCTTCAAAGATAAATGGAAAACCTTCTTCTTTACTTCATCTCTGGGTAAACCTGCAAGCTTAAACAATCCACAAATTTCTTCCACATATATCAAGTGCATATCAGAGTGTTCGGTTCCATCTCCTACATAAGGATTAGCTAGCAGTTGTTCTATCATACCCGAAGGAATTTCATATTCAATATTTTTAGTAGGTGCATTAGGTTGAGGAGTGACTAATTGTTGTTCCGGTTGAGGTGAAGATACCTCGAACAAACCCCTCAAAGGATTGTTTTCCATAGTAACAAGTAACAATAAATTCAGCACGTAGTAATTATTTTTCCTTACCAAGAGCGCTTCACTCCCCGGCAACGGCGCCAGAAAAGAGCCCTGATGACCCACAAGTATAGGTGATCAATCGTAGTCCTTTAGATAAGTAAGAGTGTCAAACCCAACGAGGAGCAGAAGGAAATGACAAGTGGTTTTCAGCAAGGTAATGTCAGCAAGCCCTGAAATTGTAAGTAGCGGGTAGTTTGATAGCAAGATAATTTGTAATGAGCAAGTAACGATAATAGTAACAAAAGTGCAGCAAGGTATCCCAATCCTTTTCAGGCAAATGACAGGCCAAAACGGTCTCTTATGATAAGCAAACTGTTCTTGAGGGTACACGGGAATTTCATCCAGTCACTTTCACCATGTTGGTTTGATTTGTGTTCTCTACTTTGATAATTTGATATGTGGGTGGATCGGTGCTTAGGTGTTGTTCTTAATTGAACAAACCCCCTACTTATGGTTAACCCCCTCGCAAGCATCCGCAAGTATGAGAAAAGTATTAAGAATAAATTCTAACCATGGCATTAAACTTTTGGATCCAATTGGTCCCTTACGGAATAGCTCATAAACTAGGGTTTAAGTTTCTGCCGCTCTCGCAACCCATCATCTAATAAATACTCCAAGATGCATTCCCTTAGGCCCAAATATGGTGAAGTGTCATGTAGTCGAAGTTTACATGACACCACTAAAGGAATCACAACATACATACCATCAAAATATCGAACACGTATCAAGTTCACATGATTACTTGCAACAAGATTTCTCCCATGGCATCAAGAACAAAAGTAACTACTCACAAATTATAATCATGCTCAAGATCAGAGGGGTATTAAATATCATATTGGATCTTAACATATAATCTTCCACCAAATAAACCATATAGTAATCAACTACAAGATGTAATCAACACTACTAGTCACCCACAAGTACCAATCTATAGTTCCGGTACAAAGATTAAACAGAAGAGATGAAGTAGGGTTTGAGAGGAGATGGTGTTGTTGAATATGTTGATGGAGATTGCCCTCCCCAAGATGGGAGAGTTGTTGGTGATGATGATGACGATGATTTCCCCCTCCAGGAGGGAAGTTCCCCCGGCGGAATCGCTCCGCCGGAGGGCAAAAGTGCTCCTGCCCAAGTTCCGCCTCAAGATGGCGGCGCTTCATCCTGAAAGTCCTCTCCTTATTTTCTCTAGGTCAAAATGACTTATATACCAGTAGATGGGCACCGGAGGTGGGCTAGGCTGAGCACAACCCACCATGGCGCGCCTGGGGGGCCTGGCATGCCTTGGTGTCTTGTGCTCAGCAGGTGCTCTTGGGGAACGCGGTAATTTCAAAAAAATTCCTACGCACACGCAAGATCATGGTGATGCATAGCAACGAGAGGGGTGAGTGTTGTCTACGTACCCTTGTAGACCGTAAGCGGAAGCGTTATGACAACGCGGTTGATGTAGTCGTACATCATCACAATCGACCGATCCTAGTACCGAAAGTACGGCACCATCGCGATCTGCACACGTTTGGCTCGGTGACGTCCCACAAACTCACGATCCAGTAGAGTACCGAGGGAGAGCTTTTTCATCACGATGGCGTGATGACGGTGATGATGATGCTACCAGAACAGGGCTTCGCCTAAGCACCACTACGATATGACCGAGGTGGATTATTGTGGAGGGGGGCACCGCGCACGGCTGGAAACAATCAACTTGTGTGTTCAAGGGTGCCCCCTTCCCCTGTATATAAAGGAGAAAGGGTGAAGGCCGCCCGGCCTTGGGGCGCGCCAAGGAGAGGGAGGAGTCCTCCTCCTAGTAGGAGTAGGACTCCCCCTTTCCTAGTCCAACTAGGAAGGAGGGGGAAGGAAAGAGAGGGGGAGAGGGAGGGAAAGAGGGCCCCCCTCCTTGTCCAATTCGGACTCCCAAGGGGGGCACGCGGCCAGCCCTATGGCCCCTCCTCTCTCTCTCACAAGGCCCATGTTGGCCCATTAGTTCCCCCGGGGGTTCCGATAACCCCCCGGCACTCCGATAATCATCCGATGACCCCCGGAACTCATCCGGTGTCCGAATATAGTCATCCAATATATCAATCTTCATGTCTCGACCATTTTGAGACTCCTCGTCATGGCTGTGATCACATTCGGGACTCCGAACTACCTTCAGTACATCAAAACACATAAACTCATAATATCGATCGTCACCGAACGTTAAGCGTGCGGACCCTACGGGTTCGAGAACTATGTAGACATGACCGAGACACGTCTCCAGTCAATAACCAATAGCGGAACCTGGATGCTCATATTGGCTCCCACATATTCTACGAAGATCTTTATAGGTCAAACCACATAAAGATATTCGTTGTTCCCTTTGTCATCGGTATGTTACTTGCCCGGGATTCGATCATCGGTATCTCAATACCTAGTTCAATCTCGTTACCGGCAAGTCTCTTTACTCGTTCCGTAATGCATCATCCCGCAACTAACTCATTAGTCACATTGCTTGCAAGGATTATATTGATGTGCATTACCGAGAGGGCCCAGAGATACCTCTCCGACAATCGGGGTGACAAATCCTAATATCGATCTATGCCAACTCAACAAACACCATCGGAGACACCTGTAGAGCACCTTTATAATCACCCAGTTACGTTGTGACGTTTGGTAGCACACAAAGTGTTCCTCCGGTATTCGGGAGTTGCATGATCTCATAGTTATAGGAACATGTATAACTTATGGAGAAAGCAATAGCAACAAACTAAACGATCATCGTGCTAAGCTAACGGAATGGGTCAAGTCAATCACATCATTCTCTAATGATGTGATCCCATTAATCAAATGACAACTCATGTTTATGGTTAGGAAACTTAACCATCTTTGATTCAACGGGCTAGTCAAGTAGAGGCATACTAGTGACACTCTGTTAGTCTATGTATTTGCACACGTACTAAGTTTTCGGTTAATACAATTCTAGCATGAATAATAAACATTTATTATGATATAAGGAAATATAAATAACAAATTTATTATTGTCGCTAGGGCATATTTCCTTCAGTCTCCCACTTGCACTAGAGTCAATAATCTAGATTACACAGTAATGATTCTAACACCCATGGAGTCTTGGTGTTGATCATGTTTTACTCGTGAGAGAGGCTTAGGCAATGGGTCTGCAACATTCAGATCCGTATGTATCTTGCAAATCTCTATGTCTCCCTCCTTGACTTAACCGCTGATGGAATTGAAGCGTCTCTTGATGTGCTTGGTTCTCTTGTGAAATTTGGATTCCTTTGCCAAGGCAATTGCACCAGTATTGTCACAAAAGATTTTCATTGGACCCGATGCACTAGGTATGACACCTAGATCGGATATGAACTCCTTCATCCAGACCCCTTCATTTGCTGCTTCCAAAGCAGCTATGTACTCCGCTTCACACGTAGATCCCGCCATGACGCTTTGTTTAGAACTGCACCAATTGATAGCTCCACCGTTCAATATAAATATGTATCCGGTTTGTGACTTAGAGTCATTCGGATCAGTGTCAAAGCTTGCATCGACGTAACCATTTACGACGAGCTGTTTTTCACCTCCATAAATGAGAAACATATCCTTAGTCCTTTTCAGGTATTTCAGGATGTTCTTGACCACTGTCCAGTGATCCACTCCTGGATTACTTTGGTACCTCCCTGCTCAACTTATAGCAAGGCACACATCAGGTCTGGTACACAACATTGCATACATGAAGCACAGGGAACACCTTTCATTTTCTCTCTATCTTTTGCAGTGGTCGGGCATTGAGTCTGACTCAACTTCACACCTTGTAACACAGGCAAGAATCCTTTCTTTGCTTGATCCATTTTGAACTTCTTCAAAACTTTATCAAGGTATGTGCTTTGTGAAAGTCCAATTAAGTGTCTTGATCTATCTCTATAGATCTTGATGCCTAATATATAAGCAACTTCACTGAGGTCTTTCATTGAAAAACTCTTGTTCAAGTATCCTTTTATGCTACCCAGAAATTCTATATCATTTCCAATCAACAATATGTCATCCACATATAATATTAGAAATGCTACAGAGCTCCCACTCACTTTCTTGTAAATACAGGCTTCTCCAAAAGTCTGTATAAAACCATATTCTTTGATCACACTATCAAAACATTTATTCCAACTCCGAGATGCTTGCACCAGTCCATAAATGGATCGTCGGAGCTTGCACACTTTGTTAGCATCCTTTGGATCGATAAAACCTTCAGGTTGCATCATATACAACTCTTCTTCCAGAAATCCATTCAAGAATGAAGTCTTTACATCCATTTGCCAACTTTCATAATCATAAAATGCAGCAATTGCTAACATGATTCGGACGGACTTAAGCATCGCTACAGGTGAGAAGGTCTCATTGTAGTCAATTCCTTGAACCTGTCGAAAACCTTTTGCAACAAGTCGAGCTTTGTAGATAGTAATATTACCATCAGCTTCAGTCTTCTTCTTGAATATCCATTTATTCTCTATGGCATGCCGATCAACGGGCAAGTCAACCAAAGTCCACACTTTGTTCTCATACATGGATCACATCTCAGATTTCATGGCCTCAAGCCATTTTGCGGAATCTGGGCTCATCATCGCTTCCTCATAGTTCGTAGGTTCGTCATGGTCAAGTAACATGACTTCTAGAACATGATTACCGTACCACTCTAGTGCGGATCTTACTCTGGTTGTCCTACGAGGTTTGGTACTAACTTGATTAGAAGTTTCATGATCATCATCATTAGCTTCCTCACTTACTGGTGTAGGAATCATTGGAACTGATTTCAATGATGAACTACTTTCCAATAAGGGAGCAGGTACAATTACCTCATCAAGTTCTACTTTCCTCCCACTCACTTCTTTCGAGAGAAACTCCTTCTCTAGAAAGGATCCATTTTTAGCAACGAATATCTTGCCTTCGGATCTATGATAGAAGGTGTACCCAACAGTCTCCTTTGGGTATCCTATGAAGACACATATCTCCAATTTGGGTTCGAGCTTGTCAGGTTGAAGTTTCTTCACATAAGCATCACAGCCCCAAACTTTAAGAAACGACAACTTGGGTTTCTTGCCAAACCACAGTTCATAAGGTGTCATCTCAACGGATTTAGATGGTGCCCTATTTAACGTGAATGCAGCTGTCTCTAAAGCATAACCCCAAAATGATAGTGGTAAATCAGTGAGACACATCATAGATCGCACCATATCTAGTAAAGTACGATTACGGTGTTCGGACACACCATTACGCTGTGGTGTTATGGGTGGTGTGAGTTGCGAAACTATTCCGCCTTGTTTCAAATGAAGTCCAAACTCATAACTCAAATATTCACCTCCACGATCAGATCGCAGAAAATTGATTTTCTTGTTACGATGATTTTCCACTTCATTCTGAAATTCTTTGAACTTTTCAAATGTTTCAGACTTATGTTTAATTAAGTAGATATACCCATATCTGCTCAAATTATATGTGAAGGTGAGAAAATAACGATATCCGCCGCGAGCTTCAATGCTCATTGGACCACATACATCAGTATGTATGATTTCCAATAACTCTGTTGCTCGCTCCATTGTTTTGGAGAACGGAGTTTTAGTCATCTTGCCCATGAGGCATGGTTCGCAAGTACCAAGTGATTCCTAATCAAGTGATTCCAGAAGTCCATCAGAATGGAGTTTCTTCCTGCGCTTTACACCAATATGACCTAAACGGCAGTGCCACAAATAAGTCGCACTATCATTATCAACTCTGCATCTTTTGGCTTCAATAATATGAACATGTGTATCACTACTATCAAGATTTAGTAAAAATCGACCACTCATCAAGGGTGCATGACCATAAAAGATATTACTCATATAAATAGAACAACCATTATTATCTGATTTAAATGAATAACCGTCTCACATCAAACAAGATCCATATATAATGTTCATGCTAAAGTTGGAGAAACTGACACCCACCAGCCACCTGTGCGCGAAGCACGTCAGTAGAACCAGTCTCGCATAAGCGTATGCGTAATGTCGGTTTGGGCCGCTTCATCCAACAATACCGCCGAATCAAGAATCAACTAGTGACGGCAAGCAATACATATACACCCACGCCCACAACTCCTTTGTGTTCTGCTCGTGCATATAACATCTCAGCATAGACCTAGCTCAGATGCCACTGTTGGGGAATGCAGTAATTTCAAAAAAATTCCTACGCACAAGCAAGATCATGGTGATGCATAGCAACGAGAGGGGTGAGTGTTGTCTACGTACCCTTATAGACCGTAAGCAGAAGCGTTATGACAACGCGGTTGACGTAGTCGTACGTCTTCATGGTCGACCGATCCTAGTACCGAAAGTACGGCACCTCCGCAATCTGCACACGTTCGGCTCGGTGACGTCCCACGAACTCATGATCCAGCAGAGTGTCGAGGGAGAGCTTCGTCGACACGACGGCGTGATGACGGTGATGATGATGCTACCAGAATAGGGCTTCGCCTAAGCACCGCTACGATATGACCGAGGTGGATTATGGTGGAGGGGGCACCGCACACGGCTGGAAACAATCAACTTGTGTGTTCTAGGGTGCCCCCTACCACCGTATATAAAGGAGCAAGAGGGAAGGCCGGCCGGCCTTGGGGCGCGCCAAGGAGAGGGATGAGTCCTTCTCCTAGTAGGAGTAGGACTCCCCCTTTCCTAGTCCAACTAGGAAGAAGGAGGTGAAGGAAAGAGAGGGAGAGAGGGAGGGAAAGAGGGGGCGCTGCCCCCCTCCTTGTCCAATTCGGACTCCCAAGGGGGGGTGCGGCCAGCCCTATGGCCCCTCCTCTCTCTCTCACAGGGCCCATGTTGGCCCATTACTTCCCCCGGGGGTTCCGATAACCCCCCTGGCACTCCGATAATTATCCGATGACCCCCGGAACTCATCCGGTGTCCGAATATAGTCATCCAATATATCAATCTTCATGTCTCGACCATTTTGAGACTCCTCGTCATGTCTGTGATCACATTCGGGACTCAAAACTACCTTCAGTACATCAAAACACATGAACTCATAATATCGATCGTCACCGAACGTTAAGTGTGCGGACCCTACGGGTTCGAGAACTATGTAGACATGACCGAGACACGTCTCCAGTCAATAACCAATAGCGGAACCTGGATGCTCATATTGGCTCCCACATATTCTACGAAGATCTTTATAGGTCAAACCACATAACGATATTCGTTGTTCCCTTTGTCATCGGTATGTTACTTGCCCGAGATTCGATCGTCGGTATTTCAATACCTAGTTCAATCTCGTTACCGGCAAGTCTCTTTACTCGTTCTGTAATGCATCATCCTGCAACTAACTCATTAGTCACATTGCTTGCAAGGCTTATATTGATGTGCATTACCGAGAAGGCCCAGAGATACCTCTCTGACAATCAGAGTGACAAATCCTAATCTCGATCTATGCCAACTCAACAAACACCATCAAAGACACCTGTAGAGCACCTTTATAATCACCCAGTTACGCTATGACGTTTGGTAGCACACAAAGTGTTCCTCCGGTATTCGGGAGTTGCATGATCTCATAGTTATAGGAACATGTATAAGTTATGGAGAAAGCAATAGCAACAAAAAAAACGATCATCGTGCTAAGATAATAGAATGGGTCAAGTCAATCACGTCATTCTCTAATGATGTGATCCCGTTAATCAAATGACAACTCATGTTTATGGTTAGGAAACTTAACCATCTTTGATTCAACGGGCTAGTCAAGTAGAGGCATACTAGTGACACTCTGTTTGTCTATGTATTCACACATGTACTAAGTTTCCGGTTAATACAATTCTAGCATGAATAATAAACATTTATCATGATATAAGGAAATATAAATAACAACTTTATTATTGCCTCTAGGGCATATTTCCTTCAGTGGCCCCCCTCCGGTAGTTATTTGCTCCAGTATTTCTAATTTATTCCATAAAAAATCCTCGTGAAGTTTCAGCCCATTTGGAGTTGTGCTGAATAGATAGCCTGACATAGCCTTTTCAGGTCCAGATTTCCAGCTGTCTGAATTCTCCCTCTTTGTGTGTACCTTGCAAATTATGAGAGAAAAGGCATTAGAATTACTCCAAAAAGCACTATTATGCATAAAAACATGATAATAACAGTAGGTAAACATGATGCAACATGGACGTATCAATGCCTCTAGCAATGTACCAGGATGTGCAATGATCTAGTGTAACATGTATAAAAATGATGAACGGTAGCTGAGCGACAAATACTATGTCAACTATATGATCATGTGTGTCATAATAATAGAACGGTGGAAGTTACATGGCAATGTATCTCAGAATAGCTATGGATATGACATAATAGTAGGTATAGTGGTTGTTTTGAGGAAGGATATAATAAGGTTTTTGTGTGATAGAGCATATCATATCACGGGGTTTGGATGCACTGGCGAAGTTTGCACAACATCTCGATGTGAGAAAGGGCAATGCACAGTACCAAAGAGGCTAGCAAATTGCAGAAAGGTGAGAGTGTGTATAATCCATGGACTCGCATTAGTCATAAAGAACTCACATACTTACTGCAAAAGTTTATTAGCCCTCGAAGCAAAGTACTACTATACATGCTCCTAGGGGGAGGTTGGTAGGGGTTAACCATCGCGCACCCCCGACCTTCACGCAAAGGAAGACACTCAATAAAAAATTGTGCTCCAACTTCTTAGCATAATGAGAAACTATACGTGCATGCTTGGGGCACGTGTGAGAAAGCCGAGCATATAAAATCTGTAAGATAATTTCTCTCAAGAGCTCACAATTAGGCCCAAATATATAATCCCGATCACGAAGAACCATATGAATAGGATAAAACTTTTGATGAAATTCCAATTTCAATCGGTTCCAATCCCATGTTCCAATATCATCACATAGCCTATACCATGTCAATGCCTTTCCCCAAAAAGATAAAAGGAAAACCTTCTTCTTAACTCCATCTTCGGATGAATCTGCAATCATAATTAATCCACAAACTTCATCCACATAGATTAGGTGCATATCAGGATGTATTGTTCCATCTCCTGCATAAGGATTAGCTAGCAGTTTCTCTATCATACCCGAAGGAATCTCCTAATAAGTATATTCAGTAGGTGCAGCAGGTTGAGGAGCAAATCTTTGTGCTTCCGGTTGAGGTGAATATACCCCGAACAAACCCCTCAAAGGATTGTTTTCCATAGTAACAAGTGACAGTAAATTTCAGCACATAATATAAATGTTTCCTTACCAAATTCCACTCACCAAAGGCTCTTCACTCCCCAGTAATGGTGCCAGAAAAGAGTCTTGATGACCCACAAGTATAGGGGATCAATCGTACTCCTTTTGATAAGTAAGAGTTGAGGGAGTCCTGGACTAAGGGGTCCTTGGGCGTCCGACCTGTTAGCCATGGGCCGGACTGATGGGTTGTGCAGATATGAAGACCGAAGACTACACACGTGTCCGGATGGGACTCTCCTTGACGTGGAAGGCAAGCTCGGCGACTAAATATGTAGATTCCTTTCTTTGTAACCGACCTTGTGTAACCCTAGATCCTCCCGGTCTATATAAACTGGAGGACTTAGTTCGGAGGATAGACATTATCATAGCCATACAAGCTGGACCTCTAGGGTTTAGCCATTATGATCTCGTGGTAGATCAAGTCTTGCAATACTCATATTCATCAAGATTAATCAAGCAGGACGTAGGGTATTACCTCCATAGAGAGGGCCCAAACCTGAGTAAAACACTGTGTCCCTTGTCTCTTGTTACCATCGACCTAAGACGCACAGTTCGGGACCCCCTACCCGAGATCCGCCGGTTTTGACACCGACATTGGTGCTTTCATTGAGAGTTCCACTGTGACGTCAATGACAGGATCGATGTCTCAACTTGTTCTCAAGGATAATATCACCACCGGAGGAACGCTGGCTCCAGGCTAAACCCTCTGTGTCGGGGGGATGGACCCCGGGCAGGCAACGGAACCCGGATCCTCTTCAAAAAAACAAAAGGGTTGGCACCGCCCTTTAATAACGGCACGCGCTTGGCCGGGTCACTCGACCCGGCCAAGCCCCGCGAGCCGGCCAGACTAGCCGACCTGGCAAGACACGTCGACTCGTCCCCAACAACTAGCGCAAGACAGCCGAACCCGGCACGACCAAAGCCTCCTCGACAAGCCAGCACCACCCGTGGCGTGCTACGCAATCCAGCCACGGGTCAACTCCCGTCCCATCCAGGCCGTATGATGGGATGAGACTTCAATCAACGATGACCGAGGTAACAGTGCCCCGCCCATGCCTTTGGTCAGCAGGAACGTGGCAACAGTGCCCCTCACCTACCCGCTGACCAGGGCCGGCATGGCTACAGTGCCCCCGCCTTCACCACTGACGACAGCAAGCGGCAACCTGACGAAGAGCACTATACGCGACTCGACTCGGCCACACCCTGACGATTGACAAGACGGTGCATGGTCCCCCTAGGCATGCGGGGCCCGCACCTAGGGGAACTCGGCGAACCACAAGCCCTCGGCGGGACCCAGCCCGGGTTCCCAGACACCGACGATACGGACCCACCGACTTGTAACATTACCATTGTACCCTCGGGGGGTTGGACTATAAACCCCCCCAAGAGCCCACGATCATGGGCGAGAGAGCAAGAGGGCAAGAAAAAGACACATACGAGAGAAAAGCAAGTAAGCGTAGGACTAGCCACAAAACAGCAACACCGGAGAGAAGGAGCAGCCCAAGCCTTGGCCAGCTTCCTTCCTCCTCCATACAGCTCCAGGAGCAACATTGTACTATCGATCATCCAACTACACTCGGCAGGACTAGGGGTATTATCTCTCCGGAGAGCCCCGAACCTGGGTATGTCCGGCATCCCGCGCCCGCTCATGCCAACCCCGCCTCTGGAGTCCACCAGCGCCCTCGAGCCTCCTCCTCTCTTTAGCCATCCCTTGGCATCTGTCGTGCGCCCACCATGATAGTTGGCGCCCACCGTGGGGCAGCTCGAGGAGCTGGCCGGGAACATGCTTCAGACAGGGCCCTTCTCCTACACCGACGAGTCCGTCGCGCTGGCGGACGACGTCGTCGGTGCGCTTGTCGCCTCCTTCATCGTGCTGCACATCTCTGATGCGTTCGCGACCGACGAGTACCCCAGCGAGGTGCTCAGCTACTCTGACTCTCCCCTCTCCCTCGGCGGCGGCATTTTCGCCGAGGCAATGGACGTCCACGTGGAGGTCTTCATCACCGGTGACGGCGCCTCCTCCTCGTCGAGCAAGACGAGGAAGGCTGCCGAAGCCAGGGCCGCAGCGGATCGGATCGAGCCGTCTGATCCATTGCGCGCCGCGATGCAGAGCCTCTGCATCCCCATCGGCACCGACGTCGACGCCACCAACGTCGCTGAGGCCCGAACCCAGCTCGAGGAAAGGCGCCAGCAGATGCTGGACCTATCCGAGACGCTCGCCACCACTCAGCGTCGCCTGGATGCCGCTCAGCTGGAGCACGATGCCGCCTACGGATTCACGCCCACCGCGGCCGACCCAAGCCGGGTCACCGACGTGCGTGCCCGGGGAGGAGCGATCGGCCGGGCCCTTGGCGCCGTCCCAACCGTCTACGAGACCTGAGCGAAGAATATGCGTGCTGCCTAGGCAGCCGCAGCCAGCCTAGACCAGCTCGCGGGTGAGCAGCTGAAAGAGCGCATCGGACGGATGCGCGGACTCCTCCACGCCGCCAACACCCAGCAAGACCGCCTCAACCAGCTCGCCAAGCCGGCGGGATCCGGCTCCGCCCGCCTTGGCGGGCCCGGTGAACTTCTGCACACCGCTTCCTCGCCACCCGGCGAGACGCACTCCGACCGAGCCCGGACTCGGCGCGACCCGGCCGCTACAGCCGCCGGCGGATTGGGCGACGAGTCCATCCTAGAGATCCAGCGCGGACCCGGCCAGCATGGCCGGCGTCCGGCTCCAACCGACCCGGCCACCCATGGCCTGGCCGCAAGTCGACTTGGCCCACGCACCATCGACAAAGCTGACGCTCGCCACCTCCTCAATCGGCTCGCTCGCTCCCTGGAGGTGGAGGAGAGCTGCGCTATCGGGTCGGCGTGCTTCGGCCCGCGCTGTAAAGCCCTAAGACCGGAGCTTCAGATGCCTTCCAGGGTTTTCGGGTTTTCGTCGTGTGATTTTTTTGGTCCGTTGCATTTCATCTTTGCATCATGTGCATTGCATCATGTCATCATGCCATCATCTCATAAGTCTTTTGCATCTCAACTAAATAAATGGCATGGATCTTTGATCCATTTAAATCAAGGGAATTCACATGGTGATTCTCTTTATAACATATCCTCCCGGTATTAGGGAGCTATATTAAATATTCCATCTTTGGAATCACCCATAACACACGTGCAAAATATTTTCCATGTCTATTCCTCTTCGAGTTTGATCTTCAAACCTTGCCAATATTTTCTCATCCCTTTTATCGAGGCTCCTCTAAAAATCTCAGCCCATTTAGAGTCCTTTCGAATGGCTTTCAAAATTAAAACATGTTGAATTAAATTCAACATGTGCGAATCTATTGTTCTCCAAAAATCCTCTTGCCATTTTATTTAAATTCCTCACATTTTTGTGAGTCCAAGAAAATTATCCTATTGTCCAATTTCTTCCCCTAACACCTCCTTCTTTTTTATTCTCTTCTTTGTTTTTTTTCCTGTTTCAGATATGAGAGAGAGGAGTTCAGCCTATCTGGCCTTCTGGGCCTCTCAATCATCCGTCAGCCCACCTAAGCCCTCTCTCTCTACTAGGCCTCCCTGGCCCAAGGTTTTCCCGCAGCCCCACTTCAAACCCTAGGCCCATATTCCTCTAAGGCCCAGCCTCCTTTTCCCTAACCCTAGTCTTCCTGAGCCTGATTCCCTCGTTGCCCATCTCTCTCCCTCGACCCTTTCCTCTGCCGCCACCTCCTAGCGATCCCCAGTGCGCGCGCCCGATTCCCTCGAGCCCCGCTCGATCGCCTCGCGCACCCCATCTCCCTCGAACCCCCTCCTCCTCCTTCGTCCCTTTTCCCTCGCGCCGCCAGAAGCTCCCTCGACCTGCCCGCGCCCCTGCCGGCCCTCCTCCGACCTCATCCTCACGAGCACGGCCACCGGACGCCACTTCGCCGGTCCCCGTCGCTCCGCCTCTCCAGGAGCCAGCAGGCGCGCCGCCGCCTCGCCAGGAGATCGTCGCATCGTCGGAGTACGCCAAGCGCCACCACCCCGTTCGGCTCCCTCCCCGGAGGCCGCCACCGTGACCCTGCCGGCGCCCGCCGTCCTCCACGAGCAGCCAAGCCCCGCCATGGTCGCCCCCATCCTGCTGCTTCACCTCGCCCGGCCCTGTGCCACCTCGCCCACATCGCTCTTCAGTTCGTGGCCGCCGGCGACCACCTCGTCTCGTTGCCACCTTGCACCAGCGCCGCGACTTGCTCCTCTGCTCGCTAGTCCCTGCTTCGCCGCTGCGCCTCCCCTGGCCTCGCTGCAGTGTTCTTCCTCGAGCCACCCCCTTCATGGTTCCTCTTTGCTGTGGACCGCCAAGTACCACCGCCCCGAGTCTTTGCCTTTGCTTCGTTTTGGACTGAAGACCGAGACGAGACCGCCAAGATGCATTTTGGTGTCGCCGAAGACACGTGCACGACTACATGACGACCCGCCAAGACCGACTACAATGCCCGAACGAGCACTGTTTTCGTGGATGGCGCCAAGTTCCACTACCGTCGACCTCGAAGACCTCGGATTCACCAAGTTCCCACGACGACAAGTGTGACCCTTCGGATGCGTCAAGTTCGTCTACACAAAAACACCTCATGTCGGCAAGACCCGTAAGTCGGATCCCGAACGATCGATGTCTCGTGGACCGTGTACAACTACCGTCGCTCGAACGTTTACAGAACATGGACCGTCGACCCTCGAAGACCCGTCGACGGCAAGTTCCTTGTTGACCCCGAACACCTACAGAGTGTGAACATCTACGAAGCGAGAACGACTACTTTCACTACCGCCGTCGCGAGAACGCGTACTTCCCTCTATGAACAAGAATTGTCCCCTTTGCACGCTCCGAAGGTATAACCCCGAGACGACGTCCGTGAACGAATGCTTGCGATGTTTGAGATGCTCATGTTCGAACCGTGTCCGAATTTTCGATGCACGTTGCCCCTCTTTTTCCTTGTCATCATCATCGACTCATGGGACACCCGGTATCCGGGAGCGCCCCACCATCTTTTGCACGCTCCCGCCACACTTTCTTTTGCACCGACGTCTCAATGAGTTGTCGGAACCGGAACGTTGTCGTGGTACCGTTTCGTTATCGTCGTCGTGGCACCCCTTTTGTTTCCGCCACGATGACAAATGCCTCATCTCTTATCATGTTAGCGTTTAATAAAACTTGCATAAAACTTGAACATGTCATCCGCATCATGTTAACAACATTTGAATGTTTAAAATTGCTGTTGCATTTAATTGCTAAATGCATATGGGGATTTACCGGATTTGTTGTTTGTTACATCCGGCCCCATTTAAATTGATTAGATGGTATAGTTTTTGTTATGCTTCACCTCTTGCCATGTTAACCAACATTTAATATTGTTGAGTACCTAAACGAGAGAGACCTAAATAATTGATGTGGTGTTCCGTCAATATGCAACCCGTTTCATATTGAGCTCCACTTAATTTGTAGTATTGTTTGTTGCACTTTGCCATGACATGCTTCTCTAAACCGGACATGCATCATACTTGGTTGTGCATCATGCCATGCTTGTGTTGGTTGTTTACTATGTTGTTTGCTTCTTTCCGGTATTACTTCTTCGGGTTGGTTCCGATAACGTCGCGTTTGTGAGGATTTGTTCGACTACGTCCGTTTATCTTCTTCATGGACTCGTTCTTCTTCCTTGCGGGATCTCAGGCAAGATGACCATACCCTCCAAATCACTTCTATCTTTGCTTGCTAGTTGCTCGCTCTTTTTCTACGCCTATGCTGCGATACCTACCACTTGCTTTTCATGCCTCCCATATTGTTAAGCCAAGCCTCTAACCCACCTTGTCCTAGCAAACCATTGTTTGGCTATGTTACCGCTTTGCTCAGCCCCTCTTATAGCGTTGTTAGTTGCAGGTGAAGATTGGAGTTTGTTCCTTGTTGGAACATGGATATTTTGTTGGGATATCACAATATCTCTTATTTAATTAATGCATCTATATACTTGGTAAAGGGTGGAAGGCTCGGCCTTATGCCTGGTGTTTTGTCCCACTCTTGCCACCCTAGTTTTCGTCATATCGGTGTTATGTTCCCGAATTTTGCGTTCCTTACACGGTTGGGATATAATGGGAACCCCTTGATAGTTCGCCTTAAATAAAACTCCTCCAGCATGGCCCAACATTGGTTTTACCATTTGCCACCTAGCCTTTTCTTTCCCTTGGGTCGGCCGGCTCAAGGGTCATCTTTATTTAACCCCCGGGGCCAGTGCTTCTCTAAGTGTTGGTCCAACTGAGCGATGTTCGGGGCTACCAGGGGCAACTCTGGGCTGGCCTACCCGATGTCTTGCTTATCCAGTGTGCCCTGAGAACGAGATATGTGCAGCTCCTATCGGGATTTGTCGGCACATCTGGGTGGCTTTGTTGGACTTGTGTTACCATTGTCGAGGATGTCTTGTAACCGGGATGCCGAGTCTGATCGGATTGTCTTGGGAGAAGGAATATCCTTCGTTGACCGTGAGAGCTTGTGATGGGCTAAGTTGGGACACCCCTGCAGGGATTTGAACTTTTGAAAGTCGTGGCCGTGGTTATGGGCAGATGGGAATTGGTTAATGTCCGGTTGTAGAAAACCTGAAACTTATCTTAATTAAAATGCATCAACCGCGTGTGTAGCCGTGATGGTCTCTTCTCGGCGGAGTCCGGAAAGTGAACACGGTGTTAGAGTTATGCTTGAATGTAGGTTGTTCTAGGATCACTTCTTGATCATAGTTTCTCGACCGTGCCTTGCCTTCTCTTCTCGCTCTCATTTGCGTATGTTAGCCACCATATATGCTAGTGCTTGCTGCAGCTCCACCTCATACTTTTACCCTACCTATAAGCTTAAATAGTCTTGATCGCGAGGGTGTGAGATTGGTGAGTCCCCATGACTCACAGATACTTCCAAAACTAGTTTGCAGGTGCCGATGATATCGTGCAGGTGACGCAACCGAGCTCAAGGAGGAGCTCGATGAAGATCTTGTTCATTGTGTTGTTTCATTTCAATTGATCAGTAGTGGAGCCCAATTGGGACGATCGGGGATATGTGTAGCATTTGGGGTAGTCTTCTTTTATTTTGGGTTCCGTAGTCGGACCTTGTGTGTGTCGGGATGATGTATTGTTATATTCATGTATTGTGTGAAGTGGCGATTGTAAGCCAACTATGTATCTCTTTCCCTTATGTATTACATGGCTTGTGTGAAGATTACCTCACTTGCGACATTGCTTTCAATGCGGTTATGCCTTTAAGTCGTGCTTCGACACGTGGGAGATATAGCCGCATCGAGGGCGTTACAAGTTGGTAATCAGAGCCTTCCCCGACCTTAGGAGCCCCCTGCTTGATCGAATCGCTGGCGTTGTTGAGTCTAGAAAAATGTTTTGAGTCATTTAGGATTATATATATCGGAGAGTAGGATTCTTTTTACTCCTCAGCCCCTTCGTCTCTCTGGTGAGGTATCCTGACACAGAGTTTTGACTCTTCTCTTCTCAAATTTTCACTAAATATTTTTTTAGGATCACGCGGGTATCTTGGAATCGTTCCGATGGTTTTGTGATGAGAACATTGTTCTTGGTGCCTCCTGACATTTAGGGGTTGTGGCAGTGTCCCGGGGAGTTGAGCTCCGAGGTGTTGTCGTCACAATTTTATCGTTGCAGTTCTGGAATACCTGAGTGTTGCCGACATCGAAAATCTCTTTTATGCAGTTGTTGGTGAGATAACCTCGATGCCATCCAGTACTGGGGCGGGAGTTCGGGAGTATTGCCATAACTTGTATAACGGATGCTTTTCGAAGGTTGAGGTAAACGATTTCCAAAGGTTTCTTGGTTATGTGTTGAAGGATGGATACACCTAGATGTAGGATTTGTTAGTTCTAGGTGAGATATTATGCTTCCCCTGTATCCCCAACACTTGATTGCATAACCGGAAAATTTCGGGAGTTTATAAGTGGGAATTCAAGTAGCTCTTAGGATATCTTTCTGACAGATGTATGATATGATATTGGGGTTCGACGTCTAGTGGTCCGCTTATCCATGGTCGGTTTTACAGTGGTCTCATTGTGTCTTAAAGAGTCCTTGGCTTTGCTGACTCGGGGACGCTTCATATGTCATGTGCACTGCCTTGTACATGATGGTGTTGTACGATCGAGCCCGTGTAGGCCCAACAACGAAAACTTCGGACGAAATCTCGATCATATGTTTGTTCTGGCTTATTCTGCAAGCCAATCCTTTGTTTTGTTTTGAGTTGTGGTATTCGAGTTGCTTCGAAGTCAAGAGTTGATTCCATACCTTTCCTAAGCGATGTTCTCATACTCCTATGCGAATACTAATCCTTCTTGATAATCGAGATTGCCATGTCAATCCTTTTCACCGGTGTGTTTCTCTTCAAGTGGACCCGATCATTTCAACAACCGCAAGATCAAGTATCAGTTCTTCTCAACGGTGTTTGTTTCATCCGTCTCCAAGTTGCCTTTGTTTTACCCCCCCCCCCCCCCCCCTTTTTCTTCAAGGACTAAGATTTTTTATCAAGTATCTATCTTGTGGTTATGAAGTCTCTCCATTCTTTTCCGTCAATGTCCTTACCCGGTGATTCTCAGGAAGATCCTAACGGAACCTCAAGTTCATCATTCTTCATTCTTTTCCTTCTTCGGTGGATTCAATTCAAGCTTTGGTATTGAGCATAGTCTTTTCTTTTTACCCAATGCTTTTCTTATGTCGGTGCACCTCATAATCATTCCCCGCTTGCTATTCAATTGTTCCGGAGTGTTGAAGAAATCTCAGAAGGCTCGTTTTGGCATTCAAGATCCGTTCAACTTATTTCGAGGTGGTTATCTCATTCAAGCCGTTAAATTCAACCGGTGCATTCTCTCTTTTAAATTGTTCTACGGTGTTTCTTTTGAGTGGGCCCTAACCCACAGGTCTTTTTCCAGGATCTTACCTGACTCTTTTCTTTTCCTGGGGCTATCCTCAAATTTTCTCAAAGTTTGACGTAAGTATGTGTTATCATCAGTCATATGTCTTTCTCTAAGATCTTTCAAATTCATTGTTGATTCAACTTTTATATTCTTCTTTATTCCGGAGTGCCTCAACAATTCATGGTGGTGTTTCTCGTCGTCATTCTCAGATTGGAAGACCGAAGAAGATTTTTTTTTCTCTCAATCTTCCTCCATTCTCTCGGAGATTCGTGATTCTAGCTTGATGTCATCCTCTCATAATTGGTTTTGATTGTGAGAATTCTTTTCACCCATCCGGAGCAGTTCAGGAGTCTTTTCAGTTTGATTCTCCGGAACCCATCATCTCAGAATTATTCTTTCTACCTTTCAGCTCTCCTTCTCTAAATCTTACCGGTGCGTCATCCAAGTATTCTCTTCCTAGCTCGGGATCTCTTCGTTTCACTTGTATCTAAATTCTCTCAAGCATCTTCGTTCATTTGCAAATTCTTCCCGGTGTTTCGTTATCTTTTATTCGTTCATTTTCAATCCTTACGGTGGTTCGTTTAAGATTTCTCTTCCTTCCTTATCATATCAATTCATTCGTTGTTTTGATTCCATCGGTGGTTCGTTGAAGACCGTCTCAAGTTTGTGCCATATCTCTTCTTAACCCTTTCTACGAGAATAAGTAGTATGCCAAATCCATTACTTATCATCAATTTAAATTGGTGAAGGATAAGCATAATGTAATTCTTATTATTGTTTCACCGAGTAAATTCAATTCCTTATTCCGGAGGCTCATCAAATTCTCGTTTTCATTTGTTTCATCTTTCTTTCCCGGTGTCCCAAGTTCTATCAAATGTATCATCATGAAGTTCCATTTAAATCATCGCAAGGCTTCACCTTGTGTTTTCAACTTCTTTTTCCTTTCGTCTTCATCATCCTTTTTGTTACTAGAGTTCTTCATGGAGGTTCTACATGGTGGTTCATCAAGGAAATAATTCCTTCTCCAAGTGTTCATTGAGATTCTTTTCTAAGGAGCTCAAGCATTTCTTCATCTCGCATTCCGAAGTGCAATCCTTTCTACCGTATCATTGGAGATCGTATTATGTCATTCTTGATAATTTGAGTTCATGTTTCATGATTCACTTGTTGGTTAGAATGAGATAGTTAAACCCATCAATCTCTTCTAGCATGAGCTCTTCTCAATCCATCAATCTCTTCGTTGGAGTTATCTGGTGTTATATTTCACCTAAAGCTTTCACTAAGGATCGTTGCTATTTGTGGTGCTTATAAATGACCCAAGCTCTTCATTTATCCTCCCAGTGAAATAAGTTCTCGTCTCCTTGTTGATATCAATCCAATCTATTGTTTCGTTAGTGGCAGAATTTCACCTTAAAGTTTTGAGATGTTTTCATAAGACCACAACAAACTTACTTCTTTTCGTTGTTGGGTTTCCAACAACTCTGTTCAATAATTGTTTCTAAGGATGCTTCTCAAATTCTATCGTGGTAGGAGATATCATTTTCTTCTCAACTCTTTCCTTTCCAACGATCCAACTTCCATTCTTTTGTTCCGGAGGCATTATGTTGTTGCTCTCTTCGTCACATCAACTCATTTTGCCAAGATCATGTTCTTTCCTTGCTTATCCGTTAAACCGGAGTGTTGTATCCTCTACTCAAGTTCTTTTCGCCTTATCAAGCCTTGCATCTCTTTTCAACCGGAGTGCTGCCCGAATTTGTTCTTCCTTGTTCCTTTTTCCTAACAGAGTGCTTTCAACTTCGTTCATCTCCGTTGTTTTCTTTTCTCAAAATGGATTAACCTTTCAAGGTTCTTTGGTTTCAATCGTTTGTCAAAGAAGCAACTTAGTTTTACCTCTTCTCTTTCTCTTCCGTTTTCCCTCCAGTGCCATCCTAGATCTCGGGACGAGATCCTCTCGTAGTGGTGGAGTGTTGTGATGCCCCAAGACCGGAGCTTCAGATGCCTTCCAGGGTTTCTGGGTTTTCATCGTGTGATTTGTTTGGTCCGTTGCATTTCATCTTTGCATCACGTGCATTGCATCATTTCATCATGCCATCATCTCATAAGTCTTCTGCATCTCAACTAAATAAATGGCATGGATCTTTGATCCATTTAAATCGAGGGAATTCACATGGTGATTCTCTTTATAACATATCCTCCCGATATTAGGGAGCTATATTAAATATTCCATCTTTGGAATCACCCATAACACACGTGCAAAATATTTTCCATGTCTATTCCTCTTCGAGTTTGATCTTCAAACCTTGCCAATATTTTCTCATCCCTTTTATCGAGGCTCCTCTAAAAATCTCAGCCCATTTAGAGTCCTTTCGAATGGGTTTCAAAATTCAAACATGTTGAATTAAATTCAACATGTGTGAATCTATTGTTCTCCAAAAATCCTCTTGCCATTTTATTTAAATTCCTCACATTTTTGTGAGTCCAAGAAAATTATCCGCTTGTCCAATTTCTTCCCCTAACACCTCCTTCCTTTTTCTTCTCTTCTTTGTTACTTTTCCTGTTTCAGATATGAGAGAGAGGAGTTCAGCCTATCTGGCCTTCTAGGCCTCTCAATCATCCGTCAGCCCACCTAAGCCCTCTCTCTCTCTACTAGGCCTCCCTGGCACAAGGTTCTCCCGCAGCCCCACTTCAAACCCTAGGCCCATATTCCTCTAAGGCCCAGCCTCCTTTTCCCTAACCCTAGTCTTCCTGAGCCCGATTCCCTTGTTGCCCATCTCTCTCCCTCAACCCTTTCCTCTGCCGCCACCTCCTAGCGATCCCCAGCGCCCGCGCCCGATTCCATCGAGCCCCGCTCGATCCCCTCGCGCACCCCATCTCCCTCGAACCCCCTCCTCCTCCTTCATCCCTTTTCCCTCGCGCCGCCAGAAGCTCCCTCGACCTGCCCGCGCCCCTGCCGGCCCTCCTCCGACCTCATCCTCACGAGCATGGCCACCGGGACGCCACTTCGCCGGTCCCCGTCGCTCCGCCTCTCCAGGAGCCAGCAGGCGCGCCGCCGCCTCGCCAGGAGATCGCCGCATCGTCGGAGTACGCTGAGCGCCACCACCCCATTCGGCTCCCTCATCGGAGGCCGCCACCGCGACCCTGCCGGCGCCCGCCGTCCTCCACGAGCAGCCAAGCCCCGCCATGGTCGCCCCCATCCTGCTGCTTCACTTCGCCCGGCCCTGTGCCACCTCGTCCACATCGCTCTTCAGTTCGTGGCCGCCGGCGACCACCTTGTCCCGTTGCCGCCTTGCACCAGCGCCGCGACTTGCTCCTTTGCTCGCGAGTCCCTGCTTCGCCGCTGCGCCTCCTCTGGCCTCGCTGCAGTGTTCTTCCTCAAGCCACCCCTTCATGGTTCCTCTTTGCTGTGGACCGCCAAGTACCACCGCCCCGAGTCTTTGCCTTTGCTTCGTTTTGGACTGAAGACCGAGACGAGACCGCCAAGATGCATCCTGGTGTCGCCGAAGACACATGCACGACTACATGACGACCCGCCAAGACCGACTACGATGCCCGAACGAGCACTGTTTTCGCGGATGGCGCCAAGTTCCACTACCGTCGACCTCGAAGACCTCGGATTCACAAGTTCCCACGACGACAAGTGTGACCCTTTGGATGTGCCAAGTTCGTCTACACAAAAACGCCTCATGTCGGCAAGACCCGCAAGTCGGACCCCGAACGATCGATGTCTCGTGGACCGTGTACAACTACCGTCGCTCGAACGTTTACAGAACATGTACCGTCGACCCTCGAAGACCGGTGGACGGCAAGTTCCTTGTTGACCCCGAACACCTACGGAGTGTGAACATCTACGAAGCGAGAACGACTACTTCCACTACCGCCGTCGCGATAACGCCTACTTCCCTCTACGAACGAGAACCATCCCCTTTGCACGCTCCGAAGCTATAACCCCGAGACGACGTCCGTGAACGAATGCTTGCGATGTTTGAGATGCTCATGTTTGAACCGTGTCCGAATTGTCGATGCACGTTGCCCCTCTTTCGCCTTGTCACCATCGTTGACTCATGGGACACCCGGTATCCGAGAGCGCCCCACCATCTTTTGCACGCTCCCGCCACATTTCTTTGCACCGACATCTCAATGAGTTGTCGGAACCGGAACATTGCCGTGGTACCATTTCGTTATCGTCGTCGTGGCACCCCTTTTGTTTCCACCACGATGACAAATGCCTCATCTCTTATCATGTTAACTTTTAATAAAACTTGCATAAAACTTGAACATGTCATCCGCATCATGTTAACAACATTTGAATGTTTAAAATTGTTGTTGCATTTAATTGCTAAATGCATATGGGGATTTACCGGATTTGTTGTTTGTTACATCCGGCCCCATTTAAATTGATTAGATGGTATAGTTTTTGTTATGCTTCACCTCTTGCCATGTTAACCAACATTTAATATTGTTGAGTACCTAAACGAGAGAGACCTAAATAATTGATGTGGTGTTCCGTCAATATGCAACCCGTTTCATATTGAGCTCCACTTAATTTGTAGTATTGTTTCTTGCACTTTGCCATGACATGCTTCTTTAAACCGGACATGCATCATACTTGGTTGTGCATCATGCCATGCTTGTGTTGGTTGTTTACTATGTTGTTTGCTTCTTTCCGGTGTTACTTCTTCGGGTTGGTTTCGATAACGCCGCGCTTGTGAGGATTCGTTCGACTACATCCGTTTATCTTCTTCATGGACTAGTTCTTATTCCTTGCGGGATCTCAGGCAAGATGACCATACCCTCGAAATCACTTCTATCTTTGCTTGCTAGTTGCTCGCTCTTTTGCTATGCCTATGCTGCGATACCTACCACTTGCTTTTCATGCCTCCCATATTGTTAAGCCAAGCCTCTAACCCACCTTGTCCTAGCAAACCGTTGTTTGGCTATGTTACCGCTTTGCTCAGCCCCTCTTATAGTGTTGTTAGTTGCAGGTGATGATTGGAGTTTGTTCTTTGTTGGAACATGGATATTTTGTTGGGATATCACAATATCTCTTATTTAATTAATGCATCTATATACTTGGTAAAGGGTGGAAGGCTCGGCCTTATGCCTGGTGTTTTGTTCCACTCTTGCCGCCCTAGTTTCCGTCATATCGGTGTTATGTTCCCGGATTTTGCGTTCCTTACACGGTTGGGTTATAATGGGAACCCCTTGACAGTTCGCCTTGAATAAAACTCCTCTAGCAAGGCCCAACATTGGTATTACCATTTGCCACCTAGCCTTTTCTTTCCCTTGGGTCGGCCGGCTCAAGGGTCATCTTTATTTAACCCCCCCGGGCCAGTGCTTCTCTAAGTGTTGGTCCAACTGAGCGATGTCCAGGGCTACCAGGGGCAACTCTGGGCTGGCCTACCCGACGTTTTTCTCATCCGGTGTGCCCCGAGAACGAGATATGTGCAGCTCCTATCGGGATTTGTCGGCACATATGGGTGGCTTTGCTGGACTTTTTTTACCATTGTCAAGGATGTCTTGTAACCGGAATGCCGAGTCTGATCGGATTGTCTTGGGAGAAGGAATATCCTTCGTTGACCGTGAGAGCTTGTGATGGGCTAAGTTGGGACACTGAACTTTCGAAACCATGCCCGCGGTTATGGGAAGATGGGAATTTGTTAATGTCCGGTTGTAGAAAACCTGAAACTTATCTTAATTAAAATGCATCAACCGCGTGTGTAGCCATGATGGTTTCTTCTCGGCGGAGTCCGGGAAGTGAACGCGGTGTTGGAGTTATGCTTGAACGTAGGTTGTTCTAGGATCACTTCTTGATCATAGTTTCTCGACCGTGCCTTGCCTTCTCTTCTCGCTCTCATTTGCGTATGTTAGCCACCATATATGCTAGTGCTTGCTGCAGCTCCACCTCATACTTTTACCCTACCTATAAGCTTAAATAGTCTTGACCGCGAGGGTGTGAGATTGCTGAGTCCCCGTGACTCATAGGTACTTCCAAAACCAGTTTGCAGGTGCCGATGATACCGTGCAGGTGACGCAACCGAGCTCAAGGAGGAGCTCGATGAAGATCTTGTTCATTGTGTTGTTTCGTTTCAGTTGATCAGTAGTGGAGCCCAGTTGGGACGATCGGGGATCTGTGTAGCATTTGGGGTAGTCTTCTTTTATTTTGGGTTCCGTAGTCGGACCTTGTGTGTATCTGCATGATGTAATGTTATATTCATGTATTCTGTGAAGTGGTAATTGTAAGCCAACTATTTATATCTTTCCGTTATGTATTACATGGGTTGTGTGAAGATTACCTCACTTGCGACATTGCTTTCAATGCGGTTATGCCTCTAAGTCATTCTTTGACACGTGGGAGATATAGCCGCATCGAGGGTGTTACACGTGCATCCGGGAGGAGCCCTTCCCCAAAGGATTCATGCTCCCTCGCGACACCCCCAAGTACAACGGGACAGTGAAGCCAGAAGACTAGCTCACCGATTACACCACGGCCATTGGCATCACCGGTGCCAATCATCGTCTCGTCGTGCGCTACACACTGCTCATGCTCCAAGGGTCGGCCTGCACGTGGTTGAACAGCCCGCTGATGAGCAGCATCAACACGTGGGTGGACTTTGAGGAAGCCTTCGCCCGCAACTTCACGGGGACCTACAAGCGGCCCGGCCGCCCTAGCCAGCTCGCCATGTGCATGTAAGGGCCTACGGAGACCGGTCGCGAGTACCTCGCACGCTGGACCGAGCTCCGAAACAGCTGCGAGGGCGTCCATGAAGTCCAGGTGATCAAGTACTTCGTCAGCGGGTGCCGAGACGGCACCCTCCTCAAGCACAAGCTCTTACGCTCTGAGCCGACCACCATGGCCGCGCTCATGGTGACGGCGGACAAGTACGCCACCACCGACTCCGCCATGAAGATCTAGGTGGCGCTGGATGAAGCCGGCAAGACGAAGCCGGTTCCCCCTCCGAAGCCGGCCGGCGAAAGCAGCCGGCAGCAGCATCACCAAAACAACAAGCGCAAGGCCGACCAGCCAGCACCGCGTCAAGACAACCGGCTCATCGCGGCCACCGAGCCCGCGGCGGACCCGGCGGCGAAGCGCCGGCAAACCGGCAAGATGGCATGGCAACCCGCCATGAGCTTCGAGCAGATGCTCGACGCCCCCTGCAAGCACCACAGTGGCGCAAAACCCTCCACGCACACGCTTCGGTAGTGCGCCATCACCAAGCGCATCATGAGGGGCGACGTCCCGCCCCCTCTGGCTCCGGCTCCAGGCGCGGGACAGCCGCTTTCGCCTCCATCGCCACCTCCAGCTGGTGGCACGATGCGCGACGACGCCTACCCGGACCAGAACGTGGCCTACGTCGTCTTCACCAGCCTCGGCGACGACAAGCGCAGCGAGCGCCTCCTTCGGCAGGAGGTGAACACCGTCGTCCCGGCCAAGCCGGAGTTCATGCATTGGTCGGATTGCCCGATCACCTGGACCCGGGAGGATCACCCGACAGTCATGCCAAGTCCGGGTGGTTACGCCCTCATCCTCAAACCCACCATCGTCGTGCGGCGCACATGCAAGTTCTCCCGAGTCCTCCTCGATGGCGCCAGCAGCATCAACATCCTCTACCGCGACACGATGACCAAGCTCGGCCTCAAGGCCGAGGACCTGGAGCCGACCCGAACGATCTTCCATGGCATCGTGCCCGGCCTCTCCTGCTCCCCCATTGGCCGGGTTCGGCTAGATGTTTTGTTCGGTGACAGCGGCCACTTCCGGCACGAACCGATCTGGTTCGAGGTGGTGGACCTGTCCAGCGCGTATCACGCATTGCTGGGCCGGCCCACGCTCGCCAAGTTCATGGTGGTTGCCCACTACGCCTACCTGAAGGTGAAGATGTCAGGTCCCAAGGGCCTCATCACCATCACCGGCGATTACCGCAAGTCCCTGGAGTGCGCCCGAGACGGCGCCAAGTTGGCCGAGTTGCAGGTCATTGCCGAGGAGCGACGCCAGCTCGACTGGATCGTCGCCCTGGCAGGCGAGGCCTCTGCCGCGTCGATCCCGACCTCGGACCCGGCCGACGAGGCCGCCTTCAAGCCCTCCAAGGAGACCAAGAAAGTGAAGCTCAACCCAAAAGACCCCAGCTACAGCAAGTACGTTGTCATAGGTGCCCGCCTCGACAACAGATAGGAAGGCGAGCTCGTCGACTTCCTCCGTGAGAATCGGGATATCTTCGCATGGACCCCAGGGACATGTCGGGTATCCCGAGGAAGTATGTCGAGCACAAACTTCACGTCCGCAAGGACGCCAAGCCTGTCCGTCAACCCCTACGACGATTTTCCGAAGAGAAGAGAAGAACCATTGGAGAAGAGGTCGCCAAGCTTTCGGCAGCCGGCTTCATAATGGAAGTGTTTCACCCCGAGTGGCTGGCCAATCCAGTCCTCGTCCTGAAGAAGAACAAGACCTGGCGCATGTGTATCGACTACACCAGCCTCAACAAGGCATGTCCCAAGGATCCGTCTGCCCTCCCGCGGATCGACCAAGTCATCGACTCGACTGTCGGGTGTGAGCTCCTGTCCTTCCTGGACGCTTACTCCAGCTACCACCAGATCAAACTGGACCCGGCCGACGCCCTGAAGACGTCCTTCATCATGCCCTTTGGGGCGTATTGCTACGTCACCATGTCGTTCGGCTTGAAGAACGCCGGCGCCACCTTCCAGCGCTGCATGCAGAAATGCCTGCTGCCGCAACTCGGCCGCAATATCCACGTATACGTGGACGACATCATGGTGAAGACGAAGCAGCACCTCACGCTCCTCGACGATTTGAAGGAGACCTTCACCAACCTCCGCGAATACAAGGTCAAGCTTAAACCCGAAAAATGCGTCTTCGGCGTCCCGGCCGGAAAGCTATTCGGTTTCCTCGTCTCGGAACGTGGCATTGAGGCGAACTTGGAGAAGATCAAGGTCATCGAGCGCATGCGCAAGCCGGCTTGGCTGCGCGACGTCCAGAAGTTCACCGGATGCTTGGCCTCGGTCAGCCGGTTTCTAAGCCGGCTGAGTGAGAGGGCGCTACCCTTGTACCAGCTGATGAAGAAGACGAGCCCGTTCGAATGGAATGGCAAGGCAGATGAGGCCTTCCAAGACCTCAAACGCATGCTCTCCACCGCACCAGTCCTGGCCGTGCCGACCGACAAGGAGCCGTTGTTTCTCTACATAGCCGCGACCTCGCTGGCAGTCAGCACAGTGCTCGAGCGACCAGAGAAGGGCAAGATCCAAGCCGTCCAGCGCCCAGTCTACTGCCTGAGCGAGGTGCTCTCCATCTCCAAGAAGAACTACCCGCACTACCAGAAGATGTGTTACGGCGTGTACTTCACCGCCAAGAAGCTGAAACAGTATTTCCAAGAGCACGTTGTCACTGTGGTCAGCACGGTGCCTATCAGAGAAATCATCGGGTGCCGGGATGCCTCTGGCCGGGTTGCCAAGTGGGCGATCCAGCTAGCCGGCCACACCATCCTCTACGAGCCCCACACCGCGATCAAGTCTCAAGCCCTGGCCGACTTCCTCGTCGACTAGACCGAGACCCAGTACTTGTCGCCGCCTCCCAACTTGACGCATTGGCGCATGCACTTCGACGGGTCCAAAATGCGACACGGCTTGGGGGACAGCATCGTACTGTCGTCCCCAAAGGGCGACCGACTCCGCTACGCGCTCCAGATCCACTTCGCCGCCTCCAACAACATTGTCGAGTACGAAGCCCTTGTGCACGGCCTCCGGCTTGCCAAGAACTCGGCATCCGGCGCATCCTGTGCTACGGCGACTCGGACCTGGTGGTGCGGCAGTGCTCCGGCGAATGGGATGCCCGCGACTCCAACATGGCAAGCTACCATTTCCTCGTCCAAGAAGCTGTCCGGATCCTTCGAGGGCTGCGAATTCGCCCTATAGTGAGTCGTATTACAATTCACTGGCCGTCGTTTTACAACGTCGTGACTGGGAAAACCCTGGCGTTACCCAACTTAATCGCCTTGCAGCACATCCCCCTCAAGCCATCGCCGGACTCTGAGTCCATCCACGTTCCAGACGACCCGGCCGCACCTCAACCCGGCCCGGGGACTGCTGAACCCGACCCAGGGGCTGCTCAGCTCGACCCGGCCACCATCGACCCGGACCTGGCCGTCGCCATCCCCGACCCGGGGGCTTCTCAACCCGGCTCGGGGGCTACCGACTCGGAACCCACCCTGGTGGCCGTCTTCGCCGTGGTTGCGGCTCCATCTTGGGCCCTCCCAATATCAGAATTTTTGGAGAACGGAGTTCTCCCCATGGACGAAACCGAAGCTCGGCAAGTACAGTGCCGGGCGTTCTCCTACGGCATCATCAAAAACGAGCTCGTCAAGCGCAGCTCCTCCGGCGTGTTCCAGCGCTGCGTCGAGCAGGAACGGGGCATCGACATCCTCCTCGACATACATCAGGGCGAGTGTGGGCACCACGCAGCATCACAATCCCCGGTAGCCAAGGCGTTCTGCCACGGTTTCTACTGGCCCACGGCCCTCCAAGATGCCGAGTCACTCGTCCTCAAGTGTTAGGGATGCCAGTGCTTCAGCAAACGCAGCCACCAGCCGGTGTCAGCACTCCGCACCATGCCGATCGCCTGGCCCTTCGCGGTCTGGGGACTCGACATGGTGGGACCCTTCAAAACCGCTCGAGGCGGCATGACACACTTGCTGGTGGCAGTGGACAAATTCACCAAGTGGATCAAGGCAAGACCAATCAAGAAACTCGACGGGCGGACAGCCGTCCGGTTCATCAAGGACATAACGGTGCGCTACGGCATGCCGAACAGCATCATCACCGACAATGGCACCAACTTCGCCAAGGGCGCGCTCGAGCAATACTGCTCCGTCTCCGGCATCCACCTCGACTTGGCCTCCGTTGCGCATCCACAGTCCAACGGGCAGGTCGAGCGGGCCAATGGACTCATCCTGTCCGGCGTCAAGCCGCGACTCGTCGAGCCACTCATCCGCTCACCCGGCAGCTGGCTTGACGAGTTGCCCGCCGTTCTCTGGAGTCTACGCGCCACGCCGAATCGGTCGACCGGGTTCACCCCGTTCTTCTGTCTACGGAGCCGAAGCCGTCATCCCGACCGACATCGAGTTCGACTCGCCGCGCGTCGCGATGTACACCAAAGCCGAAGCCAGAGAAGCCCGCGAAGATGGTGTCGACCTGCTCGAAGAAGCATGCCTCCTGGCGCTCAGTCGCTCGGCCATCTACCAGCAAGGCTTGAGGCACTACCACAGCAAGAAGATCAAGCCCCTCGCATTCCGCGAGGGCGACCTTGTCCTCTGACTCGTCCAAGAGCAGGCAGGCCAGCACAAGTTGTCCCCTCCATGGGAGTGCCCATTCATCGTGAGCAGGGCCTTGTGCGACCGCAATGCCTACTACCTCGTCGGCGCACGCAAGTCAAGGAAGCGCAAGAAGGACACCGCCGATGAAGAAACGACCCGGCCGTGGAACGCGGAACTCCTCCGCCCGTTTTACAGTTAGCCGCACGAGCGTATGTATCGTTGCCTTTTGTAAATGCATGAAACTACGGGGTCCTCAAACGAGACTCGGGGGCTGCCTTTTGTCGACCAATTTATTGTGTCCTATTTTCTTGCATCACTATACCACTGAACCCGGCCACTGGTCCGACTCGCTCGACCCGGGGGCTCAGGGGCTGGCCGGCTCGGTCACCACCCCGCCGCCTTACTTGGTGATTCCTGATAAAGTTAGGATGCCGCGGTCCCCCACTTCGCCCTAAAGCCACAGATCCAGCTTTGGCTGTCGGCTGCCAAGCACAACGGGCCAAAGCTCCTTTACGCTTCATACACTAAGTCAAAGGCTGCCGGGTCGATCAACCCGGCCCACCATTCATCAAATGAACAGCCGCACGACCGGCTGCTCGCCAACCGGCTTCGCCGGATTGCCCCTAGCCGGCCAAGTGGGTGTTTCGCTCGCGCTCAACGTTTTGAGGGACCCAAGTCCTGCGCGCTCCTCTCAAAGAACCGAACTCCTTGTCACGGACCGGAGCCTCGGCCGTCTGACTCATGGGGGGGGGAGGTTTGAGAAAGGAAAAGCGCATGAAATTGGTCCAAAAACGGAAGGCAAAAATGCAAAAGCACCCACGACATCTACACAAGTATTTAAGAAAAAGCCCACAACCCGAGTTCATTACACCCTAAAAACCCCCAGTGGGTGGACCTGCTATTTAACAGACTTTACACAAAGTGCCTCAGGCATCTCCAGCACTGCGTCGCGACATCGACGGCTCTCCTCTAGCGGTCTCCGGGTCCAGCGAGGCGCCGGTGTCCTCCTCAGCACCCGCGTCGCGGTAGACACCCGTCCCCTCCGAGCTCCCCTCCGGATCGTGAAGGAGCAAGCCGTAGTCGTCGCCGTCCATGGCCCTGCCGTCTTCCGTCCGCTCCGGGTGGAACTCATCGTGGAAGGCGAACTCGGCGATGTAGCTGGCCCAGGAGGCGATCCGGCCAGCTTGCTCCTGCAAGTACTGCTCTGAACCGGCCCGCTGGCCCATCAACGCGTCCAGCTGCAGGTCCGGATGCCAGGACAATGCGAACCGAAGCGCCATCTCAGCACCGGCATAAGCGGCGGAGACGCGCCACTCACCAAGCTGGTCCGGCCCCATCTCCAACCAACGTGCCAGGCGCGAGAAGCTGCTCGGTTGGACGCAGTGCGTCCATAGGGTCGCCGTCATTGCGGTGCCGGCCTGGGACAACCGCCCCAACTGCGTTCCCAGGACCTGCAGGCGGACCTCAGCGGCGGCGATGATCTCCAGGAAGGTCCAGGCCACCCGTGGATCCGTCCCGGACCCAACGACGCCGGTCGGGTCGCGCTGATGGCGGACGGCTTCCTCCGCCAGCCGCTGCTTCTCCGGGAAGGCCTCTGCCGCAAAGGAAGAAGCGAGTTAGAAGAAGAACAACAAGGAAGAAAGGCCGGATCCCAACCCGGCAAACGACAATAAAAAGCACTTACTGGAGAACGACTCTTCCAGGTGCTGTGCCTCAAGCAACGTACCACGCCGCTCCCGTTCGATGGCGCGATCGCGCTCCTTGAGCGCCTTCTCCAGATCGATCGCCTTGGTAAGGGCCGCCTTCAGCTCGGCATCCTTGTCTTCGGCCACCTTCTCGGCCGCCTTGCAGCGACGGGCCTCGTCCTGACGGGCCCCCTTAGCCGTGGTGACCTGCCCCTGCAGGCGATCCACCTCGGCCTGGAGCCGGCCCTTGTCGTCGCCCAGCTGGCCGCGCTGCTGGTCCGCCTCCACCAGGGCCTGCTGCGCCTCTGCCACCTTGGCGGCTTCCGCCTTAAGGTGCTCCACCTCGGCCTTGAGGCGGCTCTTGTGGCCCGCCAGCTGCTCATGCAGCTGGTTGGCCTCATCAAGAGACCGCCGAGTCGCGGCCGCCTCCGCCCTCGCCTGCGCCGCCTCGACGCTAAGACGGCCGATGTCGGCAACGAGCTGGTCGTAGTAATGACCGGCCCGGAGCAGACGAATCCGCCAGGACAACACCTCAGCTGCGAAAAAGAAGGACTCAGCAGAAGAAAAAAGCAAGACTTAAGATTTGGCCCAACTGTTACACAGTTGGCCCGAATCTCGGGGGCTACACCCAGTGGGTGTGCTAGCACGCCCCCACTAGAAAAGAGCACGAGAATACCTGCGGCTGCGTGGAGCTCCTCCTCCTTGGCGGCAAGCTGCTCCATGAGCTCCCGGTGCTTGCCCAGGAGACGATTGTAGGCGGTGACCCGAAAAGCGTCGAGATGCTGAAGAAAGCAGAAATCAGAACAAGGCCAACACTCTAAAGATTCGACCCAACTACTACGTAGTTGGCTCGAACCTCGGGGGCTACACCCAGTGGGTGCGCTGGCGCGCCCCCATAAAGAAGAAATTACAAGAAGACTTACCAGAACGGCGCGCTCCAGGTCGCGCGTCCGCTCCACCTCGGCCTGGGCGAAGGCCACGAGCCGTTCCGTCCGGCCTCGCAGGCGGCGACTGACGGCGTCCAGCGCCGCCTCCTCCTGGGTCTGAGGCCCGAAGACAACAGCGCTCCCGCTCCGACGCCCTTCCTGCCAGGGCACCAAGGCGTATTCCCCGCTGGCCGCTCGCGACACGGCCAGCACCTCCTCTGACGCCCTTCCTGATGCCGACGATGACCCGGACGCTGGGACGCCCTGCGTTGCCGTCTCCGGCCCAGCTGTCGGGGCGGCCTCCGACACCGCCGCCCGCAGCGTCTCTTCCAAAGCGGCGCCGCCTCCACCACAATCAGTCCCCACTCGCTCGACCATGTCGGCCCGCGGCGGGGTGTCATCCGCCACCTCCACGACCGCCCGGTCGGGGATCACCACCTTAGCCCAGCCTCCATGGCCGCGCTCCCTCACCAACGACGGATCAAAGACCGTCACCGCCACCACTGTGCCCTCCGGCATCTCGCGCGAGGCCAGCTCCGTGCCGCCTCGCGCCCATGCCGCTGCCGCGTAGGTCCAAGCACGGACCGACGTCTCCTCCAGCTCCGCCTCGGCCCGGTTCCTGTCCCGCCAGGTCATGGCTTCGGCGTTGTTCGGATCCAGGCCGAGGTCCGAGTCGGCCTGTCCCTCCACCTCGGCCTGGTCGGCGAGGTCGGACCGGCTCCTGCGGAACTCGGCCCTTTCGGCAGCCACGTATTCCGCCGCCGCCCTCGCCAGCGCGATTGGCAACCTAAAGAAGAAGACAGAATGAGCAGAAAAGAAACAAGACTAGCTCAAGAAAAAAAATCGAAGCGCAAACGAGAGATGAAGCTTACCCCGCCAAGACCGAGACCGGGGTTGGCCTCCCGTCCCCGCCGCCGCGCTTGCTCTTGGCCGGCCTCCCGGCCCCGGCCGGGTCCTCGTGCACTTCGGGGCCTGGGGTCGCGGCGCGACGCTGTCTTTCCCATGCAGGCGGCTCGGCGCCGTCCCATGCGAGGACCCGGCTCCGCCCGCATCGCCGCCTCCCCCTCCCAACGCCACTACACCGACAACTGGCGTCAGCACCGACCTTTCTGTGCCGTGTTCAGCAAATCAAGACACATGAAGAAAAACACGAGACTTACCCATGCGACGCCCAGCGCCGGCATCGGACTCGGCCTCCTCCTCCCCGCCATGAGCCACGGGCTCCTCTGGCGCCACCGGCGTCACCTCCAACGAGGCCCGGGCATAAGGATGGCGAATCGCATTCAGAAGTACCCCCCGCGTCACGTCAGGACAGATGAAAAGGTGCATGGCAGCAAAGTAAGAAGGCCAGGCACTCACCTGCGGCGCCGGGTTCGACTGGCTGTATGGCGCCTTGCCGAACCGCCAGTCCTCCCCAAGGTTGGCCTTAGAGATGTCATTCACGCCGCGCGCGATCTGCTCCGCGGACAGCCGCGTCGACCCCATGCGGTTGGGGTCTTGAAGGCCGACCATTTTGCCGATAAGGCAGGAGTGCCCCTGAAGCGGAAGGACCCGGCACCTGACGAACGTGGTGAGGAGGTCGGTCCCGGTGAGCCCCTCATGTGTCCTCATCACCGTCACCCGCTCGTAGAGATTGACGATCTCCTGCGACGGGCGCCTGGGCGAGTAGCCCCAGTTCGTCTTCGCCCGCGGCGGCACGATGGCCAAGGCCGGAAGGTTGATGCGATCCGCACCAAGGTTGCGGACGTAGAAGAAGGAGTTATGCCACTTCTTGGCAGAATCCTCCAGCGGGATCTTGGGGAAAACCGTCCCCGACCGCTTCGAGATGACGGCGGCGCCACAATCGGCGAACTCCCCGGCCGACGGGCCCTGCTGCTTCAAGGAGAAGAAGCGCGCCCAGCGGTCGATCGTAGGCTCCTCGACCCCCAGGTACCCCTCGCAAAGGTGACGAAGCCGGAGAGTTGGACAATGGCGCCGGCGCCAAGATGATGCGGCTGGAGCCCGAAGAACTCCAAGAACGCGCGGAAGAAGCTCGCTGGCAGCCCGAACCCGCGCTCGAAGTGCGTGAGGAAGACCACGCGCTCCTGCCCCTCGGGCCGAGGCCTCTGCTCGCCGCGCGGCAGGCGGACGCCAACGTCCGTCTCCCGCAGCAGGCGCCGCGTCGCCCGGAGTTGGGTGATGTCCTCGGAGGTGACATTCGAACCCATCCAGGAGCCCGATGGCAGCGACATGATCAAAGGAAGAAGAAGGAAGATGGAGAGAAGGAGTTCTGCTCGGAGCAGCGGGCGCCGCAGTGCATCAGTTGCAAAGAGCGGAGCGAGAGCAAAGGGACAGGAGGGCGCGAGCGAGAATAATGTTCGCCGCCCCCTGCCCCCTAATTTATAACCCTCAGTATGAACGTGGGGAAGTGGGGAAGTGGGATCGTCTGCACGCACCCGTTCCACTACCTCGCAATAAGTGTGCACGTACACGCGCAGTAACTGCCCGGGGAAGAGCAACCGGCCCCCGGACGCCGCAATAAATCCACGCGCTTGGGCCGAGGGCGCGTGGCGGTGGGCCCCAGCCCGTGGCCCGGTCCCGTCACGCGCGTGGCCCGTAAGGCCCCTCCGACTTCCGGGCACCATGTGGCGCTCGCGCGAAGCCCGAGGGATTGCCCCAAGATTCGGTGGACTTCTCGGTTCCCGACACGGCCGGGATGCCACGATCCGGTTTCCAAGAAAACCGGCACACAGCGGGTGTTGCCGGACCCGGCGCTCGTAGAATCCACCTTGCTTAAGGGGAAACTGCGAAGGCCCAATCATCCGAAGACGGCGGACCTTCACAGCTTTGGGGACTACTGTCGGGGGGATGGACCTCGGGCAGGCAACGGAACCCGGATCCTCTTCAAAAAAACAACGGGGTTGGCACCGCCCTTCAATACCGGCACGCGCTTGGCCGGGTCGCTCGACCCGACCAAGCCCCATGAGCCGGCCAGACTAGCCGACCCGGCAAGACACGTCAACTCGGCCCCAACAACTAGCGCAAGACAGCCGAACCCGACACGACAAAAGCCTCCGCGACAAGCCAGCACCACCCGTGGCGTGCTACACAATCCAGCCACGGGTCAACTCCCGTCCCATCCAGGCCGTATGATGGGACGAGACTTCAATCAACGATGACCGAGGTAACAGTGCCCCGTCCATGCCTCTGGTCAGCAGGAACGTGGCAACAGTGCCCCTCACCTACCCGCTGACCAAGGCCGGCGTGGCTATAGTGCCCCCGCCTTCACCTCTCACGACAGCAAGCGGCAACCTGACGAAGAGCATTGTACGTGACTCGACTCGGCCACACCCTGACGATCGACAAGACGGCGCACAGTCCCCCTGGGCATGCGGGGCCCGCACCTAGGGGAACCCGGCGAACCACAAGCCCTCGACGGGACCCAGCCCGGGTTCCCGGACACCGACAATACGGACCCACCGACTTGTAACATTACCATTGTACCCCCGGGGGATTGGACTATAAAACCCCCCAAGAGCCCACGATCATGGGCGAGAGAGCAAGAGGGCAAGCAAAAGACACATATGAGAGAAAAGCAAGTAAGCGTAGGACTAGCCACAAAACAACAACACCGGAGAGAAGGAGCAGCGCAAGCCTTGGCCAGCTTCCTTCCTCCTCCATACAGCTCCAGGAGCAACATTGTACTATCGATCATCCAACTACACTCGGCAGGACTAGGGGTATTATCTCTCCGGAGAGCCCCGAACCTGGGTATGTCCGGCGTCCCGCGCCCGCTCATGCCAACCCCGCCTCTGGAGTCCACCAGCGCCCTCGAGCCTCCTCCTCTCTTTAGCCATCCCTTGGCATCTGCTATGCGCCCACCACGACACTCCGGCTGGGCGGCTTTACCATGACCGCCCGTTCGGTCGTTAAGCTAACGATGACCTCTCGGGTCATCGAAAACCCCCTTCGTATCAACTCCGAACACTCCAAGAAGATGGATCCGGCGGAGCTTTCTTCCTTAAACGAGCTCCTAGATCGCATCGCCGCCCTGGGGGTCACCATAGAGTATGATCGAATTGGGCTTAAACCCAATCAGAGAGAAATCAAATCTCCACCGATCACCCACCAGATAGCGGTAGTCGAGGAGTGAATTAACAACTCTTCCTCCATAATAAGGGTGGACCATGTCCAGATCTCTGGTCTCGAAGAGCCGGACACCTACCCGCGAGGAGATGCATCCTGCCCTCCGAACATAGAATCGGATGACGGGCCTAAGAAATTAGTGGACATCCTGGAGCCCGATCTGCTAAGTTTGGAAGACCTTCAGACTCCGGATCTAAAACTGGGTCAGGGTTCAGATTTAAATCCACCCACCCGAATACAAGCGCTCTGATGAGCATACAACAGCAGTCTCAGGAAACGGTCCACCACTTCTGGGCCAGATTCCTTCTTGTCAAAAACAAGATTAAAGATTGCCGCGACGAGGAAGCGATCTCAATGTTCTGCAACAATTGCAGGGACAAAGGAATCCTCAACGCCATCAACCGTCATCGCATCCTACACTTCACTAACTTGGCAACTACCGTACAGAAGTACAATGCAATGGAAAGCGCTTGGAAAACTCAAGCAGCCTGTTGGGAATCATTGATCCCACTCAACCCCTCATTCAGGCGAAAAGGGCGCACCCTTGCAACACACCCGGTTCAATAGTAAAGAAATACAAGTCCAGTACGGGGTGCGGAACTGTTTTGGAAGGATGGCTCGATGGGCCATGCAAAATACATGCAACACCGGATAACATACCAACACATAGCCTTAGAGCATGTTGGATACTCCTGTCGGATTTCGGGTTTCAGCAGACCCTTGAGGTTCGAACACTTTGGTGCGCGCGGAGATCTCTCCCCTACCGATCTACGTCCGATCTCCTCACGTGATTTGAGCTGGAAACAACGAACAACACGAGGGACACAAGGTTTATACTCGTTCGGGCCACCGTTGTGGTGTAATACCCTACTCCAGTGTGTGGTGTGGTGGATTGCCTCAGGGGCTGATGATGAACAGTACAAGGGAAGAACAGCCTCGCGAGAGGTGTTCTTGAGCTGGTGCGATGAACTGCTTGGGTGAGTTCAATCGCCTCTCTCTCTTTCTTTCTCTAGATGGATGGGTATGTCCCTCCGATTTTTCCGATGTCCTTCCTCTGTGGTGGCTAGCTCTATTTATAGAGGCCCTAGGCCTCTCCCCAAATAATGAGCAGGAAGGGCGCCAACAATTGGCCATTTTGAAGGGGAACATCTAGTACAAGTTATCCTGACCAAAGGTGGTCTTCGGCTGCCAAAAGTACTGGTGATGACGCCGTCTTGGGCTCCACAGTGACCTCCGTCCCGCCGCTTTGCTGGTCTTGGTCTCGTTGCACCGGAATGGTAACCTTTGCCCGGTGCCTTGGCCTGTGCTTGCCACCTTTGCACCAAAGGGGAAACAAGGACACTACGCGGGCCAGCGCCTGCCTGGCGCCCGCCTGGTCTCGATCGTCATGGCTTGCGTCACGGGCTCCTTGTGAGGTACCCTTGCCTTGATCTCTCCGCCTCCTCGCGAGCCTGCCTCATGAGGCTGCTTCAGAGGAAGCTTCCGGTCGTCCGCCCCGCGAGGCTTGGCCCCTCGCGAGGGTCTTGAGCTTGAGCTGATGAAGATGGGCCGCGCTGGGCCCCCACTTGAGCCACGCCGCAGGCCGCAGGCAGGCAAGTCTGGGGACCCCCGTTCCCAGAACACCGACAACTCCGGCAAGTGGCCAAGAGCGGCGAGGATATCCACACCAAAAATAACCCCGAACAACACCCCCCAGGGGACAACGACCCCAAAGTACTGGCGGTCTTCGAGACATTCGCTTCCAACAATAGGCGCAAAAGAGCACTACGCGGACTCGTCGAAGTCTGTCAAATAGCAGCACTAAACCCTTGGAACGACACGGCTATAAATTTTAATGCCGGTGACAAACGAAGATACAGGACAGTCCGAGCACTAGCCGCCTTGGTCCTCAGTCCAATCATGGATGGCTTTCGACTCACCAAGGCCCTCATGGACGGTGGCAGCGTACTAATCCTCCTCTATGAGGATACAATACGAAAAATGGAAATAGACATGAGCAGCATCGAGCAAAGAAACACGACCTTCTGAGGAATCATTCCCAGTCGGGAGGTACGATGTGCGGGAAAAATCACACTCGACGTGGTATTCGGCACACCGGAGAACTATCGGTCTGAAGAAATAACCTTCCAAGTGGCCCCTTTCAACAACGGATATCACGCCCTCTTAGGGCGAGATGCATTTACGCGCTTCCAAGCGGTACCCCATTACGGATACATGAAGCTTAAGATGCCTGGGCCCAATGGTATAATCACTC
This sequence comes from Triticum urartu, assembly GCF_003073215.2. Classification (NCBI taxonomy): domain Eukaryota; kingdom Viridiplantae; phylum Streptophyta; class Magnoliopsida; order Poales; family Poaceae; genus Triticum; species Triticum urartu. Next base: position 377,540,607 of record NC_053027.1, on the reverse strand, counting down.
TAGCTAGTGATCCGGACATAGCACTCCGTGCCGAGAATAAAACCGCATCCTTGACCCTCAAGGCCTTATCTGAAGCCCTCGCGGCTGAAGAATTAACCGCGCTGTGCTCCATGGTGGACAGGGATGATGTGGTCCTAGGCAAACGACCCAAGTCCACCTCCTTCAAACCAGCAGAAGAAATAGTCCAATTCCATGTCCATCCAGTGGACCCCAAGAAGACAGCATCCATTGGAGCACAACTAGACCCAACGGTTGACGCCGCGCTGCGAGAGTTCCTGCGTGAAAATTGGGATATATTTGCCTGGCACCCTTCTGATATGCCAGGAATCCCACGCGAGTTGGCCGAACACAGCCTCAATATATTGAAGGGATATAAACCGGTCAATCAAACACTACGGCGCTTTTCCAAACCCAAACGTCAAGCTATGGGGGAGGAGCTAGCCAAACTAATCGAGGCAGGACTCATTAGAGAAATAAAACATCCGGATTGGCTGGAAAACCTGGTGATGGTTCCAAAGAAAGACAAGTCATGGCGCATGTGTGTCGATTTCAAAGACCTCAATAAGGCTTTCCCTAAGGATCCCTTCCTCCTCCCCCGCATTAACCAGATCATTGATGCTACCGCAGGACACGACTCAGTATGCTTCCTTGACGCATATTCCGGATACCATCAAATTAAAATGAAGGAGTCCGATCAAGCTGCAACAGCATTCATCACCCCATATGGGCCATTCTGCTTCAACACCATGCCCTTCGGACTCAAGAATGTCGACGCCACTTATCAACGCATGATCCAAACATGCGTGGAGAAACAGATCGGAAAGACAGTTGAAGCCTATGTGGATGACGTCATAATCAAGACAAGGCACGTCGAAACACTAATAGACGACCTACGCCTCACATTTCACAACCTCCGCGCATATGACATTAAGCTCAAACCGGAAAAGTGTGTTTTTGGCATCCCCACTGGAAAGCTGCTGGGCTTCATCGTTTCCAATAGAGGAATTGAAGCAAATCCAGCCAAAATCCGAGCCCTGTCACAATTGGCTATGCCAACAGACATTAAACAAGTCCAAAAACTTGTGGGTTGCGTGGCAGCTCTAAGCCGCTTTATCTCCAGATTGGGAGAAAAGGCACTGCCACTCTATCATCTTCTACAGCGAACCGATCACTTCGAGTGGACGAACATGGCAACAGCCGGACTGGAAGAAATAAAAACCCTCCTAGTGAGCAACCCAATCCTGGCTGCACCAAACGTCGGCGAACCCATGTTGCTATACATATCAGCAACACAAAAGGTGGTAAGCACCGTACTTGTCGTTGAACAAGAACAGGACGGACACAAATTCCCGCTTCAGAAGCCAGTATACTACGTATCCACTGTCCTTACTCCATGCAAATCCCGGTACCCCCATTATCAAAAGATAGCATACGCGGTGTTCATGGCATCCCGAAAGCTACGACACTACTTCCAGGAGTGTTCGATCACGGTGGCTTCCGAACTACCACTCAACGCCATAATAAACAACCGCGATGCCACGGGCCAGATTGCCAAATGGGCCATTGAGCTCCTCCCATTTGACATTACATATAAACCACATCGAGCCATTAAATCCCAAGTACTGGCTGACTTCGTCACCGAATGGACAGAGGCCGAACTCCCTAAAGAGTACGACACATATTGCAGTTGGGTTATGTATTTCAATGGCTCCAAAATGCTGGCAGGACTAGGGGCGTGCGTCGTTTTAACGTCCCCTACCGGAGACGTCGTTCAGTACGTACTCCAAATACTATACACAGACTCCAATAACGCAGCCAAATACGAGACCTTATTGCATGGTCTCTGGATGGCTGTCTCCATGGGCATACAGCGCCTGGAAGTGCGCGGGGACTCCAACCTCGCAATATCTCAAATAAATGGAGACTTCGATGCCAAAGACCCGAAGATGGCAGCTTATCGTAATGCCATCCTAAAAATGTCGGCTCGGTTCGAGGGACTCGAGTTCCATCATGTGGCCCGAGAAAGTAATCAAGCGGCGGACGTTCTTGCTCGCATAGGCGCTAAGAGCGACCCCGTCCCGCCCAACATTTTTCTGGAATGGCTTTTTAAGCCATCCATGGTGTGGCAGGGGGAGGGTGGCAACACTAGTCCGAATCCGAACACAACCGATATTGTCGGAGGCTCAACCACCGAAATAACACCTTCGACCCATCTCATTATGGCAGTCATTGCCCCATGGACCGAACCATTCCTGGCCTACCTTAATAAGAAGGAGCTTCCCGAGGATCAGAATGATGCCCACTGCATTGTCCGGCGTTTGGAGACCTACAAGGTTCATAACGGAGAGCTCTATAAGAAGAGCGCTACCAGAGTTCTTCAAAGATGTATCTCCGAGGAAGAGGGGCGACAGCTCTTGGCGGAAATTCACGCCGGACTCGACGGTCACCACGCCGCAGCTCGGGCCCTTGTTAGCAAGGCCTTTCGTATAGGATTTTATTGGCCAACGGCCCGAGCAAATGCACAGGACCTCATCCAACGTTGCGTTGGATGCCAACTCTTCGCCAACCAAAGCCATATGCCCCCACTGCCTTACAAACAATCCCCATCACTTGGCCCTTTGCAGTCTGGGGACTCGATATGGTCGGACCCCTTAAAGGAGGAAGCCATAAGAGAAAGTATCTGCTGGTCATGGTAGATAAATTCACTAAGTGGATAAAGGCCAAACCAGTCAAAACGGCTGAGGCGGGGCCGGTAATAGATTTCATATCCGACGTGGTACACCGTTATGGTGTTCCACACAGTATCATCACCGATAATGGCTCTAATTTCACAGCCGATGAAGTGAAAACTTGGTGTGCTAATCTGGGCATTAAGCTCGATTATGCCTCTATCTATCACCCGCAGACAAACGGTCAAGTCGAACGGGCTAATGGTCTTATTATGAGCGGCATCAAACCTATACTAGTGCGGTCTTTGAAAGAATCGGACAAGCACTAGGTGGAGGAACTTGACTTCATACTCTGGGGGTTGCAGACCATGCCCAACCGCACTACTGGATATACACATTTCTTCATGGTGTACGGTGCGGAAGCAGTGTTACCCTGCGACATTATTCATGACTCACCTCGAGTGCGCATGTACGAAGAGAGAGAGGCCGAGCTTGATCGGGAGGATAGCTTAGATGCCCTGGAGGAGGAGCGCGATGTCGCAAAAGCCCGTTCCGCATTTTAACAATAGTAGGCTCGCAGGTATCAAAGCAGAGAAGTGCGGGCCAAGACTTATAACGTTGGTGAACTCGTTCTATGCCTGCCGGAGAAGAAAAAGGACAAACTCAAGCCCAAGCGGGAGGGTCCCTACATCATTGACGAAGTTCTCACTGGAGGAGCGTACCGCCTGCGCGATGCATCGGACAATCACTTGGAGCCGAACCCCTGGAATGCGGCCAGACTCCGACGATTCTATGCCTAGCGCCGAACTCTGTGTTCGTCTCCTTCCTCCTGTTATTACTGTTATTTTTTCTCTCTTTTCGTTTTTTATCTCGTTTTGTTTTGTTCTTTAGCCCTATGGCTTTAGTACGGCCAAACCATGCTCCCATGATGCTTACATCTCCAAATATGTACGTTCATTGTACCTGGGGGCTTCTTGTACAGAAGCTTGCTATTATCCTTCAAGCATCAAGCTCACCACATATGCATTCTTCTCATATGTACCTTTTCTTCGCCATTATATGCATCGATATGACTTAAGTTTTGGCCAAGCTGGGTTGCCTGGCTCCTGTGCTTATGCCCTACGTTCCCGTTAGTTCGGCTAGGGCATAAAGGGAGCACCTCTGCGATTGTTACTGCCGGGTCATCCGGATGTGTACCTCAGACTGGGTGAAGCCGAAAGCTAGAGTTCTTAAGGGAATATTCGGTCGGTGAATTAAAGACGTTTCCGCATTCACTCCACTGTGAAACCCCAGAAGTTACTTATCTGTGATTTTTTTTCACTCACAGTTCGGACATGCACAGTAAACGCATGCACACCCAGGGAAAGGAACCCTTAACGGAACTATTCTCTCTAGAAGATGTTTCTTACATAATGTAATATAACATAACTAGCCGGATATACATTATCTATTCAAGCAATTATGACCCCTACACATGGTACCCATGCATACCCCGGTATATTCTACTGCTAGGGTATTCAGAAACACTCCGCACCTTTGGGTCCAGAGGTCGAAGCAAAAAAGGTCGGCCATGACAATTGTTTTTATAATCCAACTAGAATCACATATGTCAGGGAAAGTACATAGTCACCACGACTCAAAAATTTCCTCCTCTATGCCTTCCAGCAGGCGGTCTAATTTACAATCCTGCTGGGAATATCTGGCGGCTACTTCTACTTGTTCATATACTAAACTAACGGGAATTTCTTCCCCATTTGACCCTAGCGGTCTGACCCGGGCCATGTGATTCGGATCCAGCTTGGCATACCGCATTTTTACCATGGCCCAAGCCTCTCGCGCACCCTCTTGGCAGGCTGATATCTTCCATAGCCAGATACGCCGCCGTGCTCCCTTGAACAGCTCTACAAGCTTCTCCATACTCCCTAGAGGGGAGGCGGATGGCCATCAGGCCTTGGCTACACTCCGCATTGCCTGCCGAGCTTGCTCGTGTAACTGTGACAGCCCTTGCAGAAGATCACTTGATGATCCGGATGCCTCCTCTTCGGGACGGCCCGTCAACATACCTGCAATCACAGCTATATCAGCTAATTGTACCCCCAAACTGTTACAAGGTAAATTCGGCCACATACTGAATATGTCGCCTCACAGCTTTTTGTTCTCCTTCACAGAGTCGGCTAGCTGAGCTCGCACATCTTTCAGTTCTTCGCCCAGTTTGATGTTTGAATCCTAGAGTTTGTTTTTATCCTCTCTGACTCGGGTCAGAACATGCTCACCTACGGCATGTTGTCTCTTCGCCTCTTTTTCGCTCGTTTGAGCGGCCTTCAGTTCCTCTCACAGTTGGTCCGGTGACCTTGTTATGAGACAAGCAGCTGTTGCAATACAGCTGGCGTATAGTTTTTCTTTTTGGTTTCTCGATGGAGGGAAATATTACCAGAGGACGCCTTCTTGAACTTTTCCAGTTCGGTGGCAGCAACAATTAGCCGCGTCTGGCACTGCTCCAGCTCTTGGGCTAGCAGGCCGTTCTTCTCCGTAAGAACCTGGTTATACAATGATCCTTAAAACATTTGTCCCAACTGCTTCAAGTCTCGGGGGCTATGAGCACATGGTTATCAAATTTGGACAAGGTAAACTTACCTGCACATCTTTCAAACGTTGCTCGGTGGCTCGGTTAAGCCCATCTCGAGCAGCTCGGATGTATGCATCAGCCGAGCTGAAGGCACCGAACGCCTCTTTTGAGAAGCGGGGATTTCGTAAAACGGCCCTCCGGCGCCGGTGATTCATGTCGCTCTCCACTTCCGAATTGGTGACAGACATATTTTAGGAACCCTCAGTAGAAGGAGAGTCTGGCGCCGCTCCCATATCGGGCCCCGTCTCTTCGGCTGGGACCGAACCCTAGTGATCAGGAGTATGACTGGTCGGGTCCCCGGACATAGTCCGTCAAGCCTTTTCCCTGATACAAAATGAATATATAAGTCACAACTGGACGCGACTGCTAAAAAGAGCATAGTTGCAAACCCATACCTCTTCAAGGAAGGCCCGACCGTATCTTTGTTTTCCTTCCTCTTCGAAGGCCTACCCGACGCGGGAGCCGCTCTCTCTGGAGATGCCCCTCGCGGCAGCATGGCGCGCCAAACGCCTCCCTGTCGGTGTCAAAACCGGCGGATCTCGGGTAGGGGGTCCCGAACTATGCGTCTAGGCCGGATGGTAACAGGAGACAAGGGACACGAAGTTTTACCCAGGTTCGGGCCCTCTCGATGGAGGTAAAACCCTACGTCCTTCTTGATTAATATTGATGATATGGGTAGTACAAGAGTAGATCTACCACGAGATCGAGGAGGCTAAACCCTAGAAGCTAGCCTATGGTATGATTGTTGATGTGTACGTTGTCCTACGGACTAAAACCCTCCGGTTTATATAGACACCGGAGAGGGTTAGGGTTACACAAAGTCGGTTATAATGGTAGGAGATCTTCATATCCGTATCGCTAAGCTTGCCTTCCACGCCAAGGAAAGTCCCTTCCGGACACAGGACGGAGTCTTCAATCTTGTATCTTCATAGTCCAGGAGTCCGGCTGAAGGTATAGTCCGGCTATCCGAACACCCCCTAATCCAGGACTCCCTCAGTAGCCCCTGAACCAGGCTTCAATGACGACGAGTCCGGCGCGCAGATTGTCTTCGGCATTGCAAGGCGGGTTCCTCCTCCAAATACTTCATAGAAGATTTTGAACACGAAGATAGTGTCCGTCTCTGCAAAATAAGTTTCCACATATTGCCATAGAGAGAATAATATTTACACCAATCTAATCTGCTGACGTATTCCATAGCGTGTCACACCACGGACAAGCCTTTATCCGAGTCGCTTCATTATCCCACCTCAGCGCGTCATGCGAGGTGGTTTCCTTGGCACGTCTTGTTAAAGCAGAGATCATGTCCCCTTATCCCGGGATTCTCATCAATATGGGTGTGGGTAACCCAACCGCGCCATTGATTACGACGCTTGGAGATAAGAGAGTTTTACCAAGCTGGTGGGGACATGTAGTTGCGTCCACCCATATAAGGGGATAAGGATCCACCTTTTCACCTACGCCTTCTTCCTCCTTCGCCTATCCATTCTTGCGCACTCGAGCTCCAGCGCCCAAGTCCGCACTCCCCACCTCAACCTTCTCCAGCCATGTCCGGAGCGGGAGGCAAGTGGATGGTCTCCTCCGTCACGGAGGACACATCAAAAAGCTGAGGAAAGCCGGATACCTGTCTAACGACATTGCGTACCGGCTTCCCGAAAAGGGGCAGCTCATCCCCACCCCTAGGCCCCATGAGAGGGTGGTGTTCCTCCCCCATTTCCTCCGCAGACTGGGCTTCCCTCTCCACCCATTTGTCTGGGGGCTCATGTTCTACTACGGCCTGGATTTCCATGATCTGGCCCCAAACTTCGTCCTCAACTTCTCGGCGTTTATCGTCATGTGCGAGGCCTTCCTCCGCATCCGCCCCCATTTCGACCTATGGCTCAAGACTTTCAACATCAAGCCGAAGGTGGTGCGCGGCAACCAGGCGGAGTGCGGAGGCGCCATGGTGGGCAAGATGGCCAACGTCCTATGGCTCGAGGGCTTCTTTGTGGAGACCCTAAAGGGGTGGCAATCAGGGTGGTTTTACATCACCGAGCCGCGCGACGCCGCATGGGTCGCATCCCCTGAGTTTCGATCCGGACCCCCTATGCGGCTCACCTCCTGGAAGGAGACATGCCTATCATGGGGTAAGAAGGGAGAGCTGACCGGACTCCAAACATGTGTCCAAACCCTGGTGGACAAGAAGCTCAAACTTGTCAACGTAGTCCAGGTTATGCTCATCCGCTTGATCCTCCCATGTCAACAACGGGCTTTCAACCTGTGGGAGTTTGACCCGGTGCGGCACCAAACTCTTAGCAGGCTCTTCGACACGATGTACGAAGATGCCTGGAAGGTGCTTTTCAAGGGCGCCGAGGCTCCCGCATCCGCTACCGAGGATCGCGGATTCAGTGCGCAGCGTCATGCTCTCGCGGTAAGCTGTTTTTTTCCTTTTACAGGGTATCAGTTTTTCATAGTTTGACTCCATGCGGGATCTAAACTCCCTTACCCTTGACAGGATTGGCAGGTGACATCCGGACAGATCAACTATCCGGCTCCTTTGCCCGAAGGCCCAGCGGACGCTCGCCTGGCGAAGCTGCTGGTTCCGGCACCCTATGTGGTGCCGGAGAAGAAGGCCGCAAAAAAGGCCGCGGGGACTCGAAAGAGTGCCCGGCGCCAGGAGGTGTCGGATCCATCATCTGACGGTTCCGAGGTGCATTCCTCACCTGAAGACGAGGAGGAAGAAGAAGAGACCTCTCCCCCTCCAGCGGGGGGAGAGAAGAAAAGGAAGGCTGCCCTCTCGGGGGAGGCCGGAGGGTCCAAGAAGGGGAAAACCCTTCCTCCGGACTGCTCCACCGATGCCGACGGCGGTGGAGAGGAGTGGCAGCCCAAGGCCAAGCCCCTGGAAAAATCGTAAGTATCCGGATACCAGAGTAATTCATAGTATTCGTTTATTGCACAGCTTTCCCTTACGTCCAATATGTTTATGCAGCCCACCCAAAGATCGGCTCGACGCGTCGTCGAGCGGCTCACTGGACTCGTCGGATGTGAACTCGCTTCCGATGGCTTCCTCCCCCCGCCCTACGGACGACACCGAAGTGTTGTCCCAACAGGTTCCAAGCCGGGAGGAGGTGGTCCTGGAGGCGCCGCAAGGCAACCTCCCGGACTCCAGGAGTAAAGGGGATGAAACCCTCCGGGGCTCCAAGTCCTGCTCTAGGCCGGACACCGCTTCGGAACCTTCAGAGGTTCCAGAGTGCGGCGGGGGACCTCCTTCCAAGAGGAGCAAGTCCGCCGTGTCGGTGGCCCCCGTCCAACCGGAGGCGCCGGACAATATGTTGGAGGCGCTCCAAGGCACCTCCATCAACGAGGAGCACCGCACTATTATGAGTGCGTGGTCCAGAAGGTTCAGTCCGCCAAGAGCGGACTGACTAAAGCTTGTACTAGCCTTTTAACAGGCTTTGAGGTAAGTAAAGAATGTGTAAATAATATTACCGCATAGACAGTAGCCCCTGATGCTCTGTTTGGCGTTCGGGAGGAAAAGCCGAATAGAGGATCAAATAAAATTCGCAGGAGTCTAACAAAAATGAGTCAATATGCATGTGCAGGCTTCTCTGCTTGCGTCCGCCGCACTGACTGCGGAAGTGGACACGCTAAAGCAGAACCTCGAGCGGTCCGAGCAAGAGCTCGGGTGTGCCAAGAAGCAGCTCGAGGACAATGAAGGTGAGAAATACCTTGTTTTTAAATATATATATAAAAACGTGCAATTGCAAAGAATGACAAGATTATCATGGCTATTGTAGGGGCCACGTCTGAAGTGGCGACCCTTAAGCAAGCGCTGGTCGAGGCTGAGAAGAGGGCGGCCTCGGAGCGCACCGAGCGGGAGAAGTATGAGGCCGAGGTTGGCAAGGTGCGGCAAGAGCTCCAGGCTCTCATGGAAAAACATGAGAGTTTGGAGCTTGACTCGAAGACGCAAGCATCCGAGCTCGCGGTGGCTATCGAAAATGCCAAGTCTGCCAAGGCCGAATCCCAGAAGACCCTCTAGGAGTTGGATGAGGTGAAGAAGATAGCAGCGGGTAAGGCATTCTTTATGCAAAGAAAACACATAAACGTGAGTTACTTATTACTTACCTGAATTCGGAGCTCTCTAGGAGCGTTCGCAGATCTTCCCTGGAGTGTGTCCGATGCCGCCACATTCTATCAAGTCGAGGAGGGCAGCTCGACAGAGAAGGTGTTCTGGTCTCAGTATGCTGAGGCCGGACACCCCGTGCCCCTGAGCGACCAGCTGAAGCAACTGGTCGAGCTCCACAAGGCGGCCGAACAGGCCATGAAGGGCCCCATTGTTCGGCTGTGGCCTGGAGGGGCTCTACCTGGGAGCTATTTCGGGCTGGTGTGGCGGCTGGTGGAGGCCTGTCCAAGGCTCGAAGTCATCAAGCGCTCTGTCTACATTGAGGGTGCCCATAGGGCCCTTGCCCGTGCTAAGGTGCACTGGGGCAAGCTGGATGCTGAGAAGCTTGTGAAGGACGGGCCACCGTCGGGGAAGGAGCATCGCAAGCCCGAGAATTACTATAAGGATGTTCTGAAGGGTGCCTGCCTTGTGGCGGATGAATGTTCTAGGGATGTAATTTTTGAGTGAAACTTGCTCGTTTTCTCCTGTGCGCTGAAAACTTGTTTATATGCGCTAAGCAATGCTGTTGGAATTTAAAATATTACCTTCTGTGCGGCTTTTTATCAATTCTGAGAGATGGCGAGTCATCGGCTTCTGCCCCCGTGCCGCTAGTGCTGGGGTGTTCGGGGATAAACCTGAGCGCTCTTTTTCCCATGTTTGGGTCCTTCGAGGGAGGCGCTCAGCCCAACAAACAAGGCAATCGGACTATAATGCGTGAACACTCTCACTTAGCCATAGAATTCTATAATTTTAAATTTCAGCGAAGCCCCTGGTATTCGGAAGACCGAGTTCGGGGCGCTATCCACGCCTTGGCCGGACAGAGCCGGCTCCTCGCCCAAAGCGGCATAAGTCTTTAGGGACTCGAAAAAACCTCTCGAACAGCGACCAGCTCTCGCTTCATCATGACAGTCAGTTTTAGCTTTCTCCACTGAGGTGCTTGACCCAGCTCAACTGGGGCACAATCGCAGTGGTTCTCCTAGTGCTACCTTAGCCGATATAGCGGAACGTAAGGCACCAAAACATAAGAGCCGGGCAAACCCAACTATTGACCCAAGACATGATTCAGAGCCGATGCATATAATGCTATAAGTTCGGGGTGCCGCACTTGTTAAAGTGTTCGGACTTCTCACACCATATTGAGGGGTACTAAAGCCCCTGGAGTATTTTGGCCGTACCAACATGTACGGGTGCAACATGTCATTAAGGAACATATATAAATAAAAAGGGTAATGCAAAAATAGACGAAAGCTATGCATTGTTTATTAAAAAGAGGGGTGCGATCAAGGCAGAACGATACAAGTAATGCGATAAGTGGAAGGTTGGACTAGTTAACATGTCCGTTCCAGGGGCAAGCTGCGGAATAGTATGTGGAACGGGTATACTGCTCGTGATAGAGACCACCTGGGAGTTCCGTAATGCGGCATGGCTTGTCTGCTTCCCTAGTTCTTGCATCGTTTGTGCGGCAATTGAACTGCCGAACAGGCCTTCCGAAGAATGGAGTCCTGAAAGTAAGAGAAAATTAAAAAATCGGCAGCCCCTGGTACGGTTTAAGCTGTGTTTTGGGCGTGTCGTGATGGTGCCCCTCCCCCTGTGCCCATGGTATCTCTAGAGCGTAGTTATGTACGCAAAGTACTGGCGTCGCCTTTTTGCGAGGGTTGGGGTTGGGGCCGCATTGCTACGCCTGCTCGGATCGTGCCAGGCGGTCTTGTTGTAGGTTACTCCGGGCGTGCTTGACGGTGTCCGGTCGTTTAGTGGCCGGACTGGAGAACTGCCTGGAGAGGCTGCTTTGTACTTCCGCTGCAAGGGCCGCCGTGTGCTCCTCCGTTCGGAGGGAGCATTCGGTGTTTCCATTGACCGTAATTACTCCTCGAGGGCCTGGCATCTTGAGCTTAAGGTATGCGTAATGCGGACCGCATTAAACTCGGCGAATGCGGTTCGCCCGAGCAGTGCGTAATAACCACTGCGAAACGGGACTATGTCGAAGATTAACTCCTCGCTTCGGAAATTATCCGGAGATCCAAAGACCGCTTCAAGTGTGACTGAGCCTGTACAGTTGGCCTCTACACCTGGTATTACGCCTTTAAAGGTCGTTTTGGTGGGCTTAATCCTCGAGGGATCTATGCCCATTTTTCGCACTGTATCCTGGTAAAGCAGGTTCAGGCTGCTGCCGCCGTCCATAAGGACTCTAGTGAGATCAAATCTGTCAATAATTGGGTCTAGAACCAATGCGGCGAATCCGCCATGACGGATGCTAGTGGGATGGTCCCTTTGATCAAAGGTGATCGAGCAAGAGGACCATGGGTTGAACTTTGGGGCGACTGGCTCTACCGCGTATACGTCCCTTAACGCGCGCTTCCACTCCCTTTTGGGGACGTGGCTTGCATATATCATGTTCACCGTCCGCACTTGTGGGGGAAAACCCTTCTGTCCACTGTTGTTCGGCGGCCGGGGCTCCTCGTCGTCATCGCTATGCAGCCCCTTGTCTTCATTTTTGGCGTTTAACTTGCCTGCCTACTTGAACAGCCAACAATCCCTGTTGGTGTGATTGGTTGGCTTTTCGGGGGTGTCATGTATCTGGCACGAGCGGTCAAGTATTCGGTCCAAACTGGACGGGCCCCTAGGATTCCTTTTGAATGGCTTTTTCCGCTGACTAGATTTAGAGCCTCTGAATCCAGCATTAACTGTCGTATCCTCAGCATTGTCGCCGTTAATGCGGCGCTTCTGCTTGTTGCGACGCGACCTGCCACTACTGTCCCTGGTATTCGAATTACCAGGGTTCTTGGTCATATTGTTGCTACGAGTAAGCCGGCTGTCTTCTCCCGCGCAAAAGCGGGTCATGAGTGTCGTGAGTGCTGCCATAGATTTCGGCTTTTCCTATCCAAGGTGCCGGGCAAGCCACTCGTCACGGATATTGTGCTTGAAGGCTGCTAGGGCCTCTGCGTCCGGACAGTCGACTATTTGATTTTTCTTTGTTAGGAACCGTGTCCAGAATTGCCTGGCCGATTCCTCTGGCTGCTGAATTACGTGTCTTAGGTCATCGGCGTCTGGTGGTCGCACATAAGTGCCCTGGAAATTGTCGAGGAATGCGGCTTCCAGGTCCTCCCAACAACCGATTGATCCTGCTAGCAAGTTGTTAAGCAAATGCCGAGCTGGTCCTTTAAGCTTGAGTGGGAGGTATTTGATGGCGTGGAGATCATCGCCACGGGCCATGTGGATATGAAGGAGATAATCCTCGATCCATACCGCAGGATCTGTTGTGCCATCATATGATTCGATGTTTACGGGTTGGGTTTGAAACCCTCGGATGATGATCCATTACTTCGTCTGTGAAGCATAGTGGGTGTGCGGCGCCTCTGTACTGCTATATCACGACGTAGCTCCAATGATTTGTCTACTGTGTTCGGCCCCCATTTGTCCGGCGTGACGGTTACCGTCTTGAGTTGTGGGGCGCCCACGCGATCCATAGATCGATCTTGTTTGCCGCCTTGTCCTCCAACATATCTCGCATCTGGTGTTTTCCCGTGCCTTGGTACGGGGTGCCTTGAGTAGAGGGCCGAGAGGCCTCTCTGTCGCGGCCACGAGGTGGCCGGTCGGCCGTATCAAGTGCTGGTTGTAGGTTTAAGTGCCTCCTCCTCTAATCGGGGTAGCAACTTGCGCTTTGGGTAGCTCTTTGGAGGCGTCGAGTTTATGCTCTTCGCCGCCAGGACTTTCAGTCCATCTGTCGACTAGCAAATCTTGATCAGCTCTAAAGCTGTTGCTGTTTTTTCTTGAGGCTTCTTGCCGTGGCCATAAGCCTGTGTTGAAACGCTCTTGCTTGACCGGATCCTCTGGCACTGACGAATTCGTCGTCGTCGAGGCTTGCTCGTCTTCGGAGGAGCATTACAATTTATCGTCCTCGACCTCTCTATCTGCCGCTCTCTCATGAGGGATGGCTTCTCATCCTCCTGTGCATGAATCTGCTGGAGGTGGTTTTCTTCGGCACTCTCCGGAGTATTTATTATCTCCTCTGCTAGAATCACCGTATTGCTTTGGCGGGATTTTGAGCGGCGCCGCTTGACGCCGACGCTTAGGATGTTCTTGGAGGGGTCATCCTCCGCTGTTCCATCGCCATCTCCTTCTTTTGGGGTGTCCACCATATATATGTCATATGATGAGTGGCTTTCCAGGCCCAATAGGCGCTGGTTCTTCATCATCTCCTGCATCGGCGTCCATTACCGTCGATGTCTTCGAGTCGAAGTCGAGCATGTTCGGTTAAATCGTCGACAGTGGCTACAAAGTGGGTGGTGGGTGGGCTTTGAATTTCTTCATCGTCCGTATCCCAACCTTGCTGACCGTTAGTTCCGGCCAGGCTCTCCTGATAAAGAGAGAGACTTTAGTGGTGATAAAGAGAGAGACTTTAGTGTCTTCAGAATATCGCCGAAAGCCGAGTGCTGAAAGATGTCCGCGGTAGTAAACTCCATGATCGGCGCCCAATCGGATTCAATTGGTAGGGGCGCGGAGGGTTCGGAGTCCGGCTCCTTGGAGTCACGAGTCTCGTGGAGTGCGGGGCTGGTGTTCGGCTCGATCGTCGTTGGGATCGCAGCCCCCGAGGCGGCGTCCAACCACCCATCCTCGATCAGTGCAGTTGGCTCCGAATTAAGGGTCGAAGCCGATGCGGGTGCGGCCTCCAGGGCACTGTTCGGCGGCAGAGCTAGATCATGCTCGTCGTGACAGTGCGGCGCGCTCGGCAGTGGCTCAAATTCGTCGAAGATCAAGTCCCCGCGGATGTCAGCCGTGTAGTTTAAACTTCCAAATCTGACCAGACGGCCGGGGGCGTAGCTTTCGATCTGCTCCAGACGGCCAAGCGAATTGGCCCGCAGTGCGAAGCCGCCGAAGATGAAGATCTGTCCGGGGAGGAAGGTCTCACCCTGGACTGCATCGCTATTGATGATCATAGGAGCCATCGAGCCTGATGGCGACGACACAGAGGAACTCTCAATGAAAGCACCAATGTCGGTGTCAAAACCAACGGATCTCGGGTAGGGGGTCCCGAACTGTGCGTCTAGGCCGGATGGTAACAGGAGGCAGGGGACACGATGTTTTACCCAGGTTCGGGCCCTCTTGATGGAGGTAAAACCCTACGTCCTGCTTGATTAATATTGAGGATATGGGTAGTACAAGAGTAGATCTACCACAAGATCGGAGAGGCTAAACCCTAGAAGCTAGCCTATGGTATGATTGTTGTTCTGTCTGTTGTCCTACGGACTAAAACCCTCCGGTTTATATAGACACCGGAGAGGGTTAGGGTTACACAAAGTCGGTTACAATGGTTGGAGATCTACATATCCGTATCGCCAAGCTTGCCTTCCATGCCAAGGAAAGTCCCTTCCGGACACGGGACGAAGTCTTCAATCTTGTATCTTCATAGTCCAGGAGTCCGGCTGAAGGTATAGTCCGGCCATCTGGACACCCCCTAATCCAGGACTCCCTCATGTACCCAACAGTTACTTTTGGGTATCCTATGAAGACGCACTTCTCTGACTTGGGTTTGAGCTTATCAAGATGAAACTTTTTCACATAAGCATTGCAACCCCAAACTTTAAGAAACGACAACTTAGGTTTCTTGCTAAACCACAGTTCATACGGTGTCGTCTCAACGGATTTAGATGGTGCCCTTTTTAATGTGAATGCAGCTGTCTCTAATGCATAACCCCAAAACGATAGTGGTAAATCGGTAAGAGACATCATAGATTGCACTATATCAAATAAAGTACGGTTATGACGTTCGGACACACCATTACGCTGTGGTGTTCCAGGTGGCATGAGTTTGTGAAACTATTCCACATTTTTTAATTGAACACCAAACTCGTAACTCAAATATTCGCCTCTGCGATCAGATCGTAGAAACTTTATTTTCTTGTTACGATGATTTTCCACTTCATTCTGAAATTCTTTAAACTTTTCAAATGTTTCAGACTTATGTTTCTTCAAGTAGATATACCCATATCTTCTCAAATCATCTGTGAAGGTCAGAAAATAATGATACCCGCCACGAGCCTCAACACTCATCGGACCTCATACATCAGTATGTACTATATCCAATAAGTCAGTTGCTCGCTCCATTGTTCTGGAGAATGGAGTCTTAGTCATCTTTGCCCATGAGGCATGGTTCACAAGCATCAAGTGATTCATAATCAAGTGATTCAAAAAGCCCATCATCATGGATTTTCTTCATGTGCTTTACACCAATATGACCTAAAAGGCAGTGTCACAAATAAGTTGCACTATCATTATTAACTTTGCATCTTTTAGCTTCAATATTATGAATATGTGTATCACTATGATCGAGATTCAACAAACCATTTTCATTGAGTGTATAACCATAGAAGGTTTTATTCATGTAAACAGAATAACAATTATTCTCTAACTTAAATGAATAACCGTATTGCAATAAACATGATCAAATCATATTCATGCTCAACGCAAACACCAAATAACACTTATTTAGGTTCAACACTAATCCCAAAAGTATATGGAGTGTGCGATGATGATCATATCATTCTTGGAACTACTTCCAAGACACATCGTTACTTCACCCTTAACTAGTCTCTGTTCATTTTGCAACTCCTGTTTCAAGTTACTACCCTTAGCAACTGAACTAGTATCAAATACCGAGGGGTTGTGAGGGAGTCCTGGATTAGGCGGTGTTCGGATAGCCGGACTATACCTTCAGCCGGACTCCTGCACTATGAAGATACAAGATTGAATACTCCGTCCCGTGTCCGGAAGGGACTTTCCTTGGCGTGGAAGGCAAGCTTGGCGATACGGATATGAAGATCTCCTACCATTATAACCGACTTTGTGTAACCCTAACCCTCTCCGGTGTCTATATAAACCGGAGGGTTTTAGTCCGTAGGACAATGTACACATCAACAATCATACCATAGGCTAGCTTCTAGGGTTTAGCCTCCTTGATCTCGTGGTAGATCTACTCTTGTACTACCCATATCGTCAATATTAATCAAGCAGGAGTAGGGTTTTACCTCCATCAAGAGGGCCCGAACCTGGGTAAAATAAAATGTACCCTGTCTCCTGTTACCATCCGGCCTAGACGCACAGTTCGGGACCCCCTACTCGAGATCCGCCAGTTTTGACACCGACATTGGTGCTTTCATTGAGAGTTCCTCTGTGTCGTCGCCAGCAGGCTCGATGGCTCCTATGATCATCAATAGCAATGCAGTCCAGGGTGAGACCTTCCTCCCCGGACAGATCTTCGTCTTCGGCGGCTTCGCACTACGGGCCAATTCGCTTGGCCGTCTGGAGCAGATCGAAAGCTACGCCCTCGGCCGTCAGGTCAGATTTGGAAGTTTAAACTACACGGCTGACATCTGCGAGGACTTGATCTTCAACGAATTCGAGCCACTGCCGAGCGTGCCGCACTGTCACAACGGGCATGATTTAGCTCTGCCACCGAACAGTGCCCTGGAGGCCGCACCCACGTCAGCTCCGACCCTTAATTCGGAGCCAACTGCGCCGATCGAGGATGGGCGGGTGGACGCCACCTCGGGGGCTGCAACCCCAACGGCGATTGAGCCGAACACCAGCCCCGTACTCTGTGAGACTCGTGACTCCAAGGAGCCGGACTCTGAACCCTCCGCGCCCCTGCCGATCGAATCCAATTGGGCGCCGATCATGGAGTTCACTCTCGGCGATATCCTGAAGTCACTAAAGTCTCTCTCTTTATCAGGAGAGCCCTGGCCGGATTACGGTCAGCAAGGTTGGGGTACGGACGATGAAGAAATTCAAAGCCCACCCACCACCCACTTTGTAGCCACTGTCGACGACTTAACCGACATGCTCGACTTTGACTCCGAAGACATCGACGGTATGGACGTCGATGAAGGAGATGATGAAGAACCAGTGCCTACTAGGCCCTGGAAAGCCACCTCGTCGTATGACTTATACATGATGGACACCCCAAAAGAGGGAGATGGCAATGGAACAGCGGAGGATGACCCCTCCAAGAAACAACCTAAGCGCCGGCGTCAGTGGCACCGCTCAAAATCCCGCCAAAACAAACAAGGTGATTCCAGCACGGGAGATAATAATACTCCGGAAAGCGCCGAAGAAAACCCCCTCCAGCAAGATTTAGCACAGGAGGATGGAGAAACCAGCCCTCATGAGAGAGCGGCAGACAGAGAGGTCGAGGACGATAATTATATGCCTCCCTCTGAAGACGAGGCACGCCTCGATGACGACGAATTCGTCGTGCCAGAGGATCCCGTCGAGCAAGAGCGTTTTCAACGCAGGCTTATGGCCACGGCAAGAAGCCTCAAGAAAAAACAGCAACAGCTTAGAGCTGATCAAGATTTGCTAGTCGACAGATGGACTGAAGTCCTTGCGGCCGAAGAGCATAAACTCGAACGCCCCTCCAAGAGCTACCCAAAGCCAAGTTGCTATCCTGATTAGAGGAGGAAGCACTTGATGCGGCCGACCGGCCACCTCGTGGTCGTGGCAGAGAGGCCTCTCGGCCCTCTACTCAAGCCGCACCCCGTACCAAGGCACGGGAATATGCGCCGGACTTGCGAGATATGTTGGAGGACAAGGCAAGGCAAACAAGATCGATCTATGGATCGCGTGGGCGCCCCACGGCTCGAGACGGTAACCGTCATGCCGGCCACAAATTCGGTGGGGCCGAACACAGTAGACAAGGCTCATTGGAGCTATGTCGTGATATAGCCCGGTACAGAGGCGCCGCACACCCACTCTGCTTTACAGACGAAGTAATGGATCATCAAATCCCCGAGGGTTTCAAACCCATAAACATCGAATCATACGATGGCACAACAGATCCTGCGGTATGGATCGAGGATTATCTCCTTCATATCCACATGGCCCGTGGCGATGATCTCCACGCCATCAAATACCTCCCACTCAAGCTTAAAGGACCAGCTCGGCATTTGCTTAACAGCTTGCTAGCAGGATCAATCGGTTGTTGGGAGGACCTGGAAGCCGCATTCCTCGACAATTTCCAGGGCACTTATGTGCGACCACCAGACGCCGATGACCTAAGCCACGTAATTCAGCAGCCAGAGGAATCGGCCAGGCAATTCTGGACACGGTTCCTAACAAAGAAAAATCAATTAGTCGACTGTCCGGACGCAGGGGCCCTAGCAGCCTTCAAGCACAATATCCGTGACGAGTGGCTTGCCCGGCACCTTGGATAGGAAAAGCCGAAATCTATGGCAGCACTCACGACACTCATGACCCGCTTTTGCGCGGGAGAAGACAGCTGGCTTTCTTGTAGCAACAATATGACCAAGAACCCTGGTAATTCGGATACCAGGGACAGTAGTGGCAGGTCGCGTCGCAACAAGCAGAAGCGCCGCATTAACGGCGACAATGCTGAGGATACGGCAGTTAATGCCGGATTCAGAGGGTATAAATCCGGTCAGTGGAGAAAGCCATTCAAAAGAAATCCTAGGGGCCCGTCCAGTTTGGACCGAATACTCAACCGCTTGTGCCAGATACATGGCACCCCCGAAAAGCCGGCCAATCACACCACAGGGATTGTTGGGTGTTCAAGCAGGCAGGCAAGTTAAATGCCGAAAACAAAGACGAGGGGCTGCATAGCGATGACGACGAAGAGCCCTGGCCGCCGAACAACAGTGGACAAAAGGGTTTTCCCCCACAAGTGCAGACGGTGAACATGATATACGCAACCCACATCCCCAAGAGGGAGCGGAAGCGCGCGTTAAGGGACGTATATGCGGTAGAGCCGGTCGCCCCAAAGTTCAACCCATGGTCCTCCTGCCCGATCACCTTTGATCGAAGGGACCATCCCACTAGCACCCGTCATGGAGGATTCGCCGCATTGGTTCTAGACCCAATTATTGACGGATTTCATCTCACTAGAGTCCTTATGGATGGCGGCAGCAGCCTGAACCTGCTTTACCAGGATACAGTGCGGAAAATGGGCATAGATCCCTCGAGGATTAAGCCCACCAAAACGACCTTTAAAGGCGTAATACTAGGTGTAGAGGCCAACTGTATAGGCTCAGTCACACATGAAGTGGTCTTCGAATCTCCGGATAACTTCCGAAGCGAGGAGTTAATCTTCGACATAGTCCCATTCCGCAGTGGCTATCACGCACTGCTCGGGAGAACCGCATTCACCAAGTTCAATGCGGTACCGCACTACGCATACCTCAAGCTCAAGATGCCAGGCCCTCGAGGAATAATTACGGTCAATGGAAACACCGAACGCTCCCTCCAAAGGGAGGAGCACACGGCGGCCCTTGCAGCGGAAGTACAAAGCAGCCTCTCCAGGCAGTTCCTCAGTCCGGCCATTAAACGTCCGGACACCGTCAAGCGCGCCCGGAGTATCCTACAACAAGACCGCCTGGCATGTTCCGAGCAGGCGTAGCAATGCGGCCCCAACCCTAGCCCGCGCAAACATGCGACACTAGTGCTTCGCATACATAACTACGCCCTAGAAATACCATGGGTACAGGGGGATGGGCACCATCACGGCATGCCCGAAACACGGCTTAAACCGCACCAGGGGCTGCCAATTTTTTAATTTTCTCTTACTTTCAGGACTCCATTCTTCGAAAGGCCTGTTTGGCAGTTCAATTGCCGCACAAACGATGCAAGAACCAGGGAAGCAGACAAGCCATGCCGCATTACGGAACTCCCAGGTGGTCTCTATCACGAGCAGTATACCTGTTTCGCATACCATTCCGCAGCCTGCACCTCGAACGGACATGTTAAATAGTCCAACCTTTTGCTTATCGCATTATTTGTATCGTTCTGCTTTGATCGCAGCCCTTTTTAATAAACAATGCATAGCTTTTGTCTATTTTTGCATTACTCTCTTTTTTTACAAATATATGTTCCTTAACGACATGTTTCACCCGTACACTTTCGTACGGCCAAAATACGCCAGGGGCTTTAGTACCCCTCAATATGGTGTGAGAAGTCCGAACACTTTAACAAGTGCGGCACCCCGAACTTATAGCAATATATGCATCAGCTCCGAATCATGTCTTGGGTCAATAGTTGGGTTTGCCCGGCTCCTATGTTTTGGTGCCTTACGTTCCGCTATATCGGCTAAGGTAGCACTAGGAGAACTACTGCGATTGTGCCCCAGTTGAGCTGGGTCGAGCACCTCAGTAGAGAAAGCTAAAACTGACTGTCATGATGAAGCGAGAGCTGGTCGCTGTTCGAGAGTTTTTTTGAGTCCCTAAAGACTTATGCCACTTAGAGCGAGGAGTCGGCTCTGTCCGGCCAAGGTGTGGATAGCGCCCCGAAATCGGTCTTCCGAATACCAGGGGCTTCGCCGAAATTTAAAATTATAGAATTCTATGGCTAAGTGAGAGTGTTCACGCATTATAGTCTGATTGCCTTGTTCGTTGTGCTGAGCGCCTCCCTCGAAGGACCCAAACATGGGGAAAAGAGCGCTCAGGTTTATCCCCGAACACCCCAGCACTAGCGGCACGGGGGCAGAAGCCGACGACTCGCCATCTCTCAGAATTGATAAAGAGCCGCACAGAAGGTAATATTTTAAATTCCAACAGCATTGCTTAGCGCATATGAACAAGTTTTCAGCGCACAGGACAAAACGAGCGAGTTTTACTCAAAAATTACATCCCTGGAACATTCATCCGCCATAAGGCAGGCACCCTTCAGAACATCCTTATAATAATTCTCGGGCTTGCGATGCTCCTTCCCCGGCGGTGGCCCGTCCTTCACAAGCTTCTCAGCATCCAGCTTGCCCCGGTGCACCTTAGCACGGGCAAGGGCCCTACGGGCACCTTCAATGCAGACGGAGCGCTTGATGACTTCGAGCTTTGGACAGGCCGCCACCAGCCGCCGCACCAGCCCAAAATAGCTCCCAGGCAGAGTCTCTCCAGGCCACAGCCGAACTATGAGGCCCTTCATGGCCTGTTCGGCTACCTTGTGGAGCTCGACCAGTTGCTTCAGCTGGTCGCTCAGGGGCACGGGGTGTCCGGCCTCAACATACTGAGACCAGAACACCTTCTCTGTCGAGCTGCCCTCCTCGGCTCGATAGAATGCGGCAGCATCGGACACGCTACGGGGAAGATCTGCGAATGCTCCTGGAGAGCTCTGGATTCGGGTAAGTAACAAGTAACTTACGTTTATGTGTTTGCTTTGCATAAAGAATGCCTTACCCGCCGCTATCTTTTTCACCTCATCCAACTCCTGGAGGCTCTTCTGGGATTCGTCCTTGGCAGACTTGGCATTTTCAATAGCCACCGCGAGCTCGGACGCTCACGTCTTTGAGTCAAGCTCCAAACTCTCATGTTTTTCCATGAGAGCCTGGAGCTCTTGCCGCACCTTGCCAACCTCGGCCTCATACTTCTCCCGCTCGGTGCGCTCCGTGGCCGCCCTCTTCTCGGCCTCGAGCAGCGCTTGCTTAAGGGTCGCCACCTCAGACGTGGCCCCTACAATAGCCACAATAATCCTGTCATTTTTTGCAATTGCATCTTTTATATATATATATATATATAAACATGGTATTTCTTACCTTCCTTGTCCTCGAGCTGCTTCTTGGCACGCCCGAGCTCTTGCTCGGACTGCTCGAGGTCCTGCTTTAGCGTGTCCACTTCCGCAGTCAGTGCGGCGGACGCCAGTAGAGAAGCCTGCATACGCATATTGACTCCTTTTTGTTAGACTCCTGCGATTTTATTTGATCCTCTATTTGGCTTTTCTTCCCGAACGCCAAACAGAGCATCAGGGGCTACTGTCTATGCGGTAATAGTACTTACACATTCTTTACTTACCTCAAAACCTGTTAAAAGGCTAGCACAAGCTTCAGTCAGCCCGTTCTTGGCGGACTGAACCTTCTGGACCACCGCACTCATAATGGTGCGGTGCTCCTCGTCGATGGAGGCGCCTTTGAGCGCCTCCAACAGATTGTCCGGCGCCTCCGGTTGGACGGGGGTCACCGGCACGGAGGGCCTGCTCCTCTTGGAAGGAGGTCGCCCACCGGACTCTGGAACCTTTGAAGGTTCCGGAGCAGTGTCCGGCCTAGAGTCGGACTTGGAGCCCTGGGGTTTTTTTCCCCTTCACTCCTGGAGTCCGGGAGGTCGCCTTGCGGCGCCTCCAGGACCACCTCCTCCTGGCTTGGAACCTGTTGGGACAACACTTCGGCGTCGTCCGTAGGGCGGGGGGAGGAAGTCGTCGGAAGCGAATTCACATCCGAAGAGTCCAGTCAACCGCTCGACGACACGTCGAGCCGGTCTTTGGGTGGGCTGCATAATCATATTCGACATAAGGGAAAGCTGTGCAATAAAGGAATACTATGAATTACTCTGGTATCCGGATACTTACGATTTCGCCAGGGGCTTGGCCCTGAGCGGCCACTCCTCTTCGCCGTCGTCGGCGTTGGTGGAGTAGTCCGGAGGATGGGTTTTCCCCTTCTTGGACCCTTCGGCCTCCCCAGTTGGGGCGGCCTTCCTTTTCTTCCCTTCCCCCGCTGGAGGGGGAGAGGTCTCTTCTTCCTCCTCCTCGTCTTAATGGGAGGAGTGCGTCTTGGAGTCGTCGGATGATGGATCCGACACCTCCTGGCGCCGGGCACTCTTTCGAGTCCCCGTGGCCTTCTTCTCCGACACCACATAGGGTGCCGGAACCAGCAGCTTCGCCAAGCGAGCGTCCGCTGGGCCTTCGGACAAAGGAGCCGGACAGTTGATCTGTCCGGACATCTCCTGCCAATCTTGTCAAAGGTAAGGGAGCTTAGATCCCGCATGGAGTCAAACTATGAAAAACTGATACCCTGTAAAAGGTAAAAACAGCTTACCGCATGAGCGTGACGCTGCGCGCTGAATCCGCGATCCTCGGTAGCGGATGCGGGGGCCTCGGCGCCCTTGAAAAGCACCTTCTAGGCATCTTCGTACGTCGTGTCGAAGAGCCTGCTCAGAGTTCAGTGCCGCGCTGGGTCGAACTCCCACAGGTTGAAAGCCCGTTGTTGACACGGGAGGATCCGGCGGATGAGCATAACATGGACTACGTTGACAAGTTTGAGCTTCTTGTCCACCAGGGTTTGGACGCATGTTTGGAGTCCGGTCAGCTCTCCTTTTTTACCCCACGACAGGCCCGTCTCTTTCCAGGAGGTGAGCCGTGTAGGGGGTCTGGATCGGAACTCGAGGGCTGCGACCCATTCAGGGTCGCGCGGCTCGGTGATGTAAAACCACCCCGATTGCCACCCCTTCAGGGTCTCCACAAAGGAGCCCTCGAGCCATAAGATGTTGGGCATCTTGCCCACCATGGCGCCCCCGCACTCCGCCTGGTTGCCGCGCACCACCTTCGGCTTGACATTGAAAGTCTTGAGCCATAGGCCTAAATGGGGGTGGATGCGGAGGAAAGCCTCGCACACGACGATAAACGCCGAGATGTTGAGGATGAAATTCGGGGCCAGATCATGGAAATCCAGGTCGTGGTAGAACATGAGCCCCCGGACAAATGGGTGGAGAGGGAAGCCCGGTCCGCGGAGGAAATGGGGGAGGAACACCACCCTCTCATGGGGCCTAGGGGTGGGGATGAGCTTCCCCTCTTCGGGAAGCCGGTGCGTAATGTCGTTAGACAAGTATCCGGCCTTCCTTAGTTTTTTATGTGTCCCTCCGTAACGGAGGAGACCATCCACTTGCCTCCCGCTCCGGACATGGCTGGAGAAGGTTGAGGTGGGGAGTGCGGACTTGGGCGCTGGAGCTCGAGTGCACAAAAATGGATAGGCAAAGGAGGAACAAGGCATAGGTGAAGAGGTGGATCCTTATCCCCTTATATGGGTGGACGCAACTATGTGTCCCCACCAGCCTGGTAAAACTCGCTTATCCCCAAGCGATGTAATCAATGGCGCGGTTGGGTTACCCACGCCCGTATTGATGAGAATCCCGGAATAAGGGGACACGATCTCTGCTTTAACAAGACGTGCCAAGGAAACCGCCTCGCATAACACGCTGAGGTGGGACAATAAAACGATTCGAATAAAGGCTTGGCCGTGGTGCGATGTCACACTACGGAATACGTCAGCAGATTAGATTTGTGTAAATATTATTCTCTCTATGGCAATATGTGGAAACTTATTTTGCAGAGCCGGACACTATCTTTGTGTTCAAAATCTTCTATGAAGTACATGGAGGAGGAACCCGCCTTGCAATGCCGAAGACAATCTGCGCGCCGGACTCGTCGTCATTGAAGCCTGGTTCAGGGGCTACTGAGGGAGTCCTGGATTAGGGGGTGTCCGGATGGCCGGACTATACCTTCAGCCGGACTCCTGGACTATGAAGATACAAGATTGAAGACTTCATCCCATGTCCGGAAGGGACTTTCCTTGGCGTGGAAGGCAAGCTTGGCGATACGGATATGTAGATCTCCTACCATTGTAACCGACTTTGTGTAACCCTAACCCTCTCCGATGTCTATATAAACCGGAGGGTTTTAGTCCGTAGGACAACAGACACAACAACAATCATACCACAGGCTAGCTTCTAGGGTTTAGCCTCTCCGATCTCGTGGTAGATCTACTCTTGTACTACCCATATCCTCAATATTAATCAAGCAGGACGTAGGGTTTTACCTCCATCAAGAGGGCCCGAACCTGGGTAAAACTTTGTGTCCCTTGCCTCTTGTTACCATCCAGCCTAGACGCACAGTTCGGGACCCCCTACCCGAGATCCGCCGGTTTTGACACCGACAGTACACCTTCTATCATAGATCCGAAGGCAAGATATTTGTTGCTGAGAATGGATCCTTTCTAGAGAAGGAGTTTCTATCGAAAGAAGTGAGTGGGAGGAAAGTAGAACTTGATGAGGTAACTGTACCTTCTCCCTTATTGGAAAGTAGTTCATCACAGAAATCTGTTTCTGTGACTCCTACACCAATTAGTGAGGAAGCTAATGATGATGATCATGTAACTTCAGATCAAGTTACTACCAAACCTCGTAGGTCAACTAGAGTGAGATCCGCACCAGAGTAGTACGATAATCCTGTTCTGGAGGTCATGTTAATTGACCATGACCAACCTACGAACTATGAGGAAGCGATGATGATCCCAAATTCTGCGAAATGGCTTGAGGCCATGAAATCTGAGATGGGATCCATGTATGAGAACAAAGTGTGGACTTTGGTTGACTTGCCCGATGATTGGCAAGGCATAGAAAATAAATGGATCTTCAAGAGGAAGACGGACGCTGATAGTAGTGTTACTATCTACAAAGCTAGACTTGTCGAAAAAGGTTTTGACAAAGTTCAAGGTGTTGACTACGATGAGATTTTCTCACTCGTAGCGATGCTTAAGTCTGTCCAGATCATGTTAGCAAATTGCCACATTTTATGAAATCTGGCAAATGGATGTCAAAACTACATTCCTTAATGGATTTCTTAAAGAAGAGTTGTGTATGATGCAACCAGAAGGTTTTGTCGATCCTAAAGGTGCTAACAAAATGTGCAAGCTCCAGCGATCCATCTATGGACTGGTGCAAGCATCTCAGAGTTGGAATATACGCTTTGATGAGTTGATCAAAGCATATAGTTTTATACAGACTTGTGGTGAAACCTGTATTTACAAGAAAGTGAGTGGGAGCACTACAGCATTTCTGATAAATATATGTGAATGAGATATTGTTGATCGGAAATAATGTAGAATTTTCTGGAAAGCATAAAGGAGTATTTGAAAGGAGTTTTTTCAAATAAAGACCTCGTTGAAGCTACTTACATATTGAGCATCAAGATCTATAGAGATAGATCAAGACGCTTGATAAGTTTTTTCAATGAGTACATACCTTGACAAGATTTTGAAGTAGTTCAAAATGGAACAGTCAAAGAAAGAGTTCTTACCTGTGTTACAAGGTGTGAAATTGAGTAAGACTCAAAGCCCGACCACGGCAGAAGATAGAAAGAGAATGAAAGTCATTCCCTATGCCTTAGCCATAGTTTCTATAAAGTATGTCATGCTACGTACCAGATCTATTATATACCCTACACTGAGTTTAGCAAGGGAGTACAATAGTGACCTAGGAGTAGATCACTGGACAGCGTTTAAAATTATCCTTAGTGGAATAAGGATATGTTTCTCGATTATGGAGGTGACAAAAGGTTCGTCGTAAAGGGTTACGTCGATGCAAATTTTGACACTGATCCAGATGACTCTAAGTCTTAATTTGGATACATTTTGAAAGTGGGAGCAATTAACTAGAGTAGCTCCGTGCAGAGCATTGTTGACATAGAAATTTGCAAAATACATACGGATCTGAATGTGGCAGACTCGTAGACTAAACTTCTCTCACAAGCAAAACATGATCACACCTTAGCACTCTTTGGGTGTTAATCACATAGCGATGTGAACTAGATTATTGACTCTAGTCAGACTAAGGCATAGCCTAGTGGTGGGAAGGGGCTGATGCCTTCCCACCCACCCAGGTTCAAGGCATGGTACTTGCAATTTGGGTTTGTTGCACCATTTATACTGTAGGGGGTTCCCTTACAGTCTTCCTGTCAAAAAACCCTTTGGGTGTTGGTCACATGACGATGTTTTTTTTGAAAGGTCCAGCAATTGCTGGCTTTTCATTGCATTAGCAGGAAGGAGTAGGAGAAAATAACATGAGGGGGTTCAGGTCCTAGGACCAGGTATAGGAAAAAAGAAGAAGGAGTACATCATACAACAACGGATCAGATTTTCTGGCCGTGAAAGGAGAAAACAAAACTATTTCCTCACGGCGGATCCCAGAAGGGGCTCTGCAAGCCAATGGCTCCGGCCTGGCACCATAGTTGAACGGAGTTGTCAATGGCCCTGAAGATGTCATCCGGCTGTGGTTGCTTGCCCTTGAAAGTGCAGTCATTGCGCTCCTTCCAGATTTCCCAGCAAGTTAGGAGGATGGTTGTTTTTGCCCCTTTCCTGGAATCCATTGGCGTAGCCTAGACCATTTTTTGCATGATCTCAATCGGACTGGAGGTCGTCCAGGAGTCGCACGGGAGGAGGTTTGAGCATCCTCCCCTGCGCCCCACCGATCGCCAGACAGCCAGGGCAACTGGGCAGTCCCATATGAGGTGGTGTGCCGACTCAAGGCTGCGAGCACACAGTTGGCAGAAATAGTTGTTTGGCCAACCACGTCGCTGGAGGCGGTCGTTAGTCCACAGACGGTCCATCAGCAGCAACCAGGCGAAGAATTTGATGTTTCCCGTTGCCCACGTCTTCCAGACTAGATCATCCATGTTTGATCGTAGCGTACCTTGAAATTGCATCGCGTAGGCCGATCTTGCTGTGTATTGCCCCTTTGCATCCTGGTTCCATCGGATGGTATCCGGTGTGCCATTCCTGAACACTGTTGCAGCTGTGGTGATCTGACGATTTAGTCGAATGAACTCCGGCAGCAGAGGCAGTGTGTCCCCGTGCCTAAGGTCCCTTATCCAGTTATCATCCCTGATCGCGTCGCGCACGGTCCGCTTCTTCCTCTTGGAGTGGCTGTAAAGGCCCGGATATGCCGCAGCAAGGGTGCAGGCTCCAAGCCACGGGGAGTGCCAGAACAGAGCCGTCGAACCATCACCGATTGTCACTGTTGTTGCAGCCGCAAACAAAGCCATGTCCTCATTGTTGCACGGCGGCAAGGTGCCACGCCAAGGGCGGGTAGGGTCTGTCCAGGCAATCCAGAGCCATCTCAGTCTCAAGGCGCGACTGAAATGCTCAAGATCGGGGATTCCCAAGCCTCCATGCATGGTCGGTGTGCAGACCGTTGGCTAGTTCACCTTACAGCTGGCTCCAGTGATCTCCTCCTCCTGCTTCCACAAGAATTTCCTCCTACACTTATCGATGTCTTTCAGTAGCTTCTTGGGGATCCGCAGAACTATGAGTGCAAAAGTTGGCATGGCACTAAGCACGCATCTAACAAGAATCCTCCGGCTAGCTATAGGTAGCAGCCTGCCTTTCCATCCCGCTAGTCTAGCCTTAAGCCTATCTACGATGAATTGTAGGTGTACTAGCCTTAATCTAGAAGTGGTAATAGGGAGGCCTAAGTAGGTGGCTGGGAAGGTGCCTATTGCACCTCCAAAATTTTGAAGTACTTCCTCGAGGTCGACGTTGTCGCATCTAATTGGCAGGGCTGATGACTTTGCGGGGTTTATATGGAGGCCCGTGGATTCGCCGAAGCTACGTAGAATATCTAGAAGTGTATCAATCTCCTGCTGTATTGGGTTTGCGAAAATGACAGCGTCGTCAGTGTATAAACTGACTCTAAGCTTGAGCTCTCTGCCGGGCAGGGGGGCAAGGAGCTGTCAATGCATGGCCTCTTCTAAGAGATGATGGAGCGGGTCGATCGCCAAGATGAATAGGAAGGGCGATAGGGGGTCTCCCTGCCGGAGTCCTCGGCGATGGATGATCTTGCGGCCCGGCGAGCCATTGAGGAGGAAGGATGAGGATGAGGTGACGAGAAGTAGGGCGATCCAGTCTCTCCACCGGGCACTAAACCCCAACTTTTGCATCAGCTCAAGGATATACTCCCATGACACATTGTTAAAAGCTTTGGCAATGTCTAACTTAAGTAGTAGTGCAGGGGTATTTTTTCTATGGAGAGCTTTGACGCAATTCTGGACGTACAGGAAGCTATCGTGGATGCATTTGGTGCGAAGGAAGGCCGACTGAGCTGGGGAGACGAGGGTGTGTATGACCGTGGCCAGCCTCATCGATAGCACTTTGGAGATAAGCTTGGCGATGGAGTGGATCAGACTAATGGGCCTATAATCACTAATGGTGGATGCCCCGTCTTTTTTTGGTAGGAGAGCTACAAGGGTCGTGTTGAGTATGGCGAAGTTTCTGCCAGCAAGATGGTAGAACTGAGAGAAGGCCACCATGATGTCGCTTTTGATCAGCGCCCAACAGGATCTGAAGAAGCTGCCAGAGAAACCATCCGGCCCTGGAGATCGCTCAGCCGGGGAGGACTTGATCGCGAGCCACACTTCTTCTTCAGTGAAAGGATTGTCGAGACCACCACCGTGGATTTGTGGCAGTTGTAGTGCGGTCCAGTTGATGGTGGCACTCCGCGGCGCCGTCGAGCCTAGCAAGGAGTGGAAATGATCATGGATCATTTTCTCCTTGTCCTCCTGTGTAGTGACTACCCCAGTTGGCCCATGCAGCGCATGGATGAAGTTTTTCCGGGCTCTGGAGCTGATCTTCGCCTGAAAGAAGGCAGTCGGTGCATCACCAGCCCGAAGCCAGGTTATTCGGGACGCCTGGCTTTTTCGGGCTCTCTCTACTGCAGCCAGGCCTAGAATTCGCAGCTTGAGGGCTTTTCGTAAATGGAATTCATCATTAGAGAGGGGCCTAGTTTCCTGTGCTATGTCTAATCTCAGGACTATTTCCGAAGCAAGGTGTAGCTAGAGGCGTGCGTCACTGAACATCGACTTGCTCCAAATCTTCAGATCCTTGGCCACTCGAGTCATCTTAGTGTTAAGTCTTGCAAAGGCGCAACGCTCCGTCATGGGTCGATTCCAAGCCCTGTCTACTGTTTCATGGAAGTGTGGGTGCCGAGGCCAGAAGGACTCAAATCTGAATCTTGCCCGTTGTCGAGGAGCTGCCGCCGCGGCAAGCAGTAGTGGGCAGTGGTCGGAACAAGAGGTGGACGCTGCATGCAGCAAGTGTGCTGGAAAAAGGCTTTCCCAAGCAATCGTGCAGAAGAACTTGTCAATACTCACTAGGGTTGGGTTTCTCCGCTCGTTGCTCCAAGTGAAGCGGCGATTTTTGCATTTGATTTCTCGTAGGCCCCCTGCATCAATGGCCGCTCTAAACTTGCCAATGATCCTACGATTGATGTTGCTATTGTTTTTGTCTCTAGCCTCATATATAATGTTGAAATCACCATTAATCAACCAGGCCTCTCCTGGCTGGGGAGCCACCCTAGCGATTTTGGCCAGGAAAACATCCTTGCGTGTTTCATCTGCTGGCCCGTAAACTGTTGTCAGCCAGAAAAAGTCCTGGGCTCCGATGATACTAACTTTAGCCGTGATGGAGAACTGGCCTATCGTGTGGGTTTGAACAGAGACAGTGTTGGAGTTCCAGAAGATGGCGACTCCTCCTCGTGTTCCCATGGCAGGTAGCACGGCGCAATCATCTAATCTACTCCCTCCAATTTCCTTTGCTATCGCTGGCGACCAGTTCTCGATTTTTGTCTCCTGGAGACATAGAATAGCTAGCCTATGCGTGTTCACAGCTTCGCAAACTACAGAGCGACGGGCCGGCGTGTTTAAACCTCTAACATTCCAGCTCATTATAGGGCAGGGCGTGCTATCCATTTGCAGACGGAGGGGCGCTCATGGGATGAACTACAGATGCAGCGTGCACATAAAACCATTGACGACTGGGAATCACTGAAGGGAAAGACGAGTACACCATCCAACTATCCTGGTGTTGCCGGCGGCCACCAATAGGCCCAAAACCCCGCCGGCAGACACTAAACCTTCTACTGCAGCTACTGTTACAGGGTTGCAGACACATAACTAAAGTTAACACCATCAGGCACGGGCTTGGCCATCGTCGACGGGGATACTAGTGGAGTCTACTGGCATGGTGCAGCGGATGGCCCTGGGGCCTCATCGTCTTGGGCCCCTGCAATGACCTTGAGAGCGCGAGCGTCGAGGTGGGTGAGCTTGGCGATGGCAGTGATGTCGGTGTCTAAGAGCGGCTCGTCAAAACGGCGGATAAGAGCTTCGGCCGCCTGGGCTGTCATCTTCTCCTTGGGGCCAAGGATCCCCAGCCCGTGCACAATGCGTAGGGTGGACCTTTGCGAGACCGGCACCATTGAGGGGTTGCTGGCCTGCCTAGCACTCTGCCTGGTCGGCTTCAGGGTGTTTCGAGCCCTAGTTGGCGTCTTGTTTCGGGGCGGCGGCTTGCCGATCACCGCACTGCGCAGGGGGATGAAGAGGGGTTGTGTCTCCGGCACTTCTTCTTCACCAAGCAGCTGCAGCTCCGTGACCTTCTGGGTGACCTCACCCAGCTGCAACTCGTGCGTGCGTGCCACCTGGGGGGTGTGGCAAGCAAGGGAGAGAGCAGGCCCCAGGTCCAGGGATTCATCAGTGCCCTCGCCGTCTTCCTGGGTGAAGGTTAGCAGTCTGTCGAGCTTGGCAGCAATGATCTTGTCGATCTTTGAGGCTTGGTTGTCGGTTCGGGGCGGGGGCGTAAGGGTCTTCTTTGCACCTTCAAAGAAATCATCCACCGGGTCCGCTACGGGGGCTGGCGCTGGAGGCGGGGCAAGCTTGCGCGGCGGAGCGGACAGGGAGACGCCATTTGAGGCCCCCTCCCCCGCTCTGGACGGCTTGTGTCCTATTGGCTCCTTGCTCCTGGTCTTGGATGGGCGGGCCGGTGCGCCGGGCTGCACCACCTCGCTGCGCCTAGCAGGGGCGTGTGGCATCTCTTTGTCAAGGCACAAGTGCCTGCCACGAGGCGCGCCCTGGCGGTGGCGGGAGATGGGAGTGCGGCTGCGCTGGCGGTCCCTGGACGCCGGGGCGGCCGCTGGAGCAGGATCCCTAGCGCGTCCCATGCCCAGGAGCGTGTCCTTCCATGATCGCCGCCGGTACCCAGGGTCATCTCCGTCATGATCGCGGCGGGCGCCACCCGAAGACATGTCCCGGCAGCCCCCCGTCGCCGCACAGGGCTGCGAGCGCATGGACAGCGCAGGCTCCGGGGCACGCCGGCCGTCCTCCACCCACGGCGTCCATACGCCAGGGGGGCGGGCCGCGTCGACATGACGATGTGAACTATGGGTGTTAATCACATGGTGATGTGAACTATTGGTGTTAAATCACATGGCGGTGTGAACTAGATTATTGACTCTAGTGCAAGTGGGAGACTAAAGGAAATATGCCCTAGAGGCAATAATAAAGTTATTATTTATTTCCTTATTTCATGATAAATGTTTATTATTCATGCTAGAATTGTATTAACCGGAAACATAATACATGTGTGAATACATAGACAAACATAGTGTCACTAGTATGCCTCTACTTGACTAGCTCGTTAATCAAAGATGGTTAAGTTTCCTAACCATAGACATGAGTTGTCATTTGATTAACGAGATTACATCAATAGGAGAATGATGTGATTGACTTGACCCATTCCGTTAGCTTAGCACTTGATCGTTTAGTATGTTGTTGTTGCTTTCTTCATGACTTATACATGTTCCTATGACTATGAGATTATGCAACTCCCGTTTACCAGAGGAACACTTTGTGTGCTACCAAACGTCACAACGTAACTGGGTGATTATAAAGGTGCTCTACAGGTGTCTCCGAAGGTACTTGTTGGGTTGGCGTATTTCGAGATACGGAGGAGAGGGGCACCCCATAGACACAACAATTGATCTCTTGGATCTTTTAGCCGTGTGCGGTGCCCCTCTCCACCATAGTCCACCTCAATAATATCGTAGCGGTGCTTAGGTGAAGCCACGGTAGAACATCAACATCGTCACCACGCCGTCATGCTGACGGAACTCTCCCTCAAAGCTCGGCTGGATCGGAGTTCGAGGGACGTCATCGAGTTGAATGTGTGTAGAACTCGGAGGTGCCGTGCGTTCGGTACTTGATCAGTCGGATCGTGAAGACGTACGACTACATCAACCGCGTTGTGCTAACGCTTCCGCTTTCGGTCTACGAGGGTACGTGGACACACTCTCCCCTCTCGTTGCTATGCATCACCATGATCCTGAGTGTGCGTAGGAAATTTTTGAAATTACTACGTTCCCCAACATATATATCATGATGCATGGAACGATGAAAATGACAAGTCGAAGCAAGATCTCTAACATGTGTGCAATCAAGTGGTCCAAGATGAACAATAAGTCTCATGGTGCAAGAAACACAAGTAGTATGATCCGCAATATCCATGCTCAAGAAAGATGTCACCTTGAAGGCGTGTCCTTGTGCGTCCTTCACAATGCTGAAGCACAAACAAGTGCGATGTAGAATCATCGTGGTAGAAGCTGGTTCGCTCTCAAGAGCTCGGATTGTCAACTCACGTGACGTGGAAGTTGACATGAAGTCGAAGTATCCTAAACATGCACAAAAGAAAGCAAAGAATGTACGCGCATGGTAGATAAACACATCATCCATCATGATGGTTCTCTTCTCTTGCACATAACCATTAGAAGCACAAGTGCATGAATAATATGATGCAACAATGGCAATATTCATGGCACTAGGTATATGGTGCAAAGAGGTAAGACAAGCATGCTTCACAAGAAATATGTCAAAATCTCCAAATATATGTGAGAATGCTATGGGGGCAAACTCATTATCAAGACTAAAGGCATAGTTGCATTCAATACATGGAAAATTATCTAGAATGAGAGAGGCAACACATGGACATGTATGACAAGAAGCAATAACAATCATGTGCAAAGCATGTAGATGGTTGTTATCAACCGCATGAAATGAGCAAGTATGAATCATTGGTGATGCAACATAAGCAAGCATATCAATCATGTCGTGCAAACTAGTGGATTGAAGATGCAACACACTAGAGGAAATCATGGCAATGATGTCATGAGAGTTAGGCATAGACAATGCACATGACATATTGCAAGCACAAACGCAAAGCAAGATCATAGTATAATCATAGGCATGGGGCACAAAGCAAACATGACAATAACAAGCAATATCTCCACCAAGCTTGCAAATACACATACAAATACTAGAATCAATCATCATGTGTAATGCAAAGCATGGGTCACAAATGCATGGTAAAGGCATAGGAATGAGCATATCATGCAAAGTGAACATGGCAAGATGGGCATAGAGTATGTAATGGACAATAACCCATAGCCAAGTGAGGGCCATGTAGAAGAAATGCGCGAAGTCTTTGCGCGAAGAGAGCGGTGGGAAAGACAATCCATGGAATCCCAAGTCATCGTTGCTCTCGAGAGCTCATTTTGTCAACTCATGGGATTGTGAGGTTGACAAGTAAGCATGGGTACCTACACAACAAATACACAAACGAAAGAAATTGTGTGTGTGGTAAATGTACACATCATCCATCATGATGTGTATGTGCACATGAGAGTTAGCACAAGATAAGCATCGCTCAAAGAAATTTGAAGCATGGTATAAGAACATGTCATCCATCATGAAAGAATAGTTGTTATGTATAACACGTTGGGGACACAAATTGAGAATGCAAGTATATGGCACATTAATAGCATGTTTATTCATGGGAAGCATATTGTGCACACAAGTATTGGGATCATGCAATGGATGGGATGGATCAAAACCTCCTAAAATGTATGAGGAAAGTATGGGGGTCTCCTCATGAGCAATATTGTAAACATCATATGGAGACAATTGGCAACACCCAAAACAATGCATATCTGAAGCTAGGTGGTCATGGCATGGCATATGAGATGAATGATGCAAAGGGAGCATATCAATATCATCACAAGAGAAACAAATGCCGATAACCATGGGCTTGTCATCTATGCCAAATGTGCAAATTGGGTTTATTTTAATGGCATATGCATAGTCACTACGAAGAGATTGCAAATATGACATATGGTTGATCTCATGCATAGCATATGACAAGTCAAGCGGATTGTCAAACATGATGTGACCTAGAGAATTGTCACAAGAAATCCTATGTAACATGGCATCACAATTAATGAACTCCACATGGCAATCATTAAACTCATCATAAATGGGTAAATCATTGCATGGGGAAGTCACACTAGCATGAAGCATGGTAATAGGTTGATCAACATCGTGCAAGAAATCAATGTCAAGAATGTCCACTCGTGGGGCTAGAGAATCACCTTCACCTATGTTACCATTCTCATTCCACTCAAGTGGTGTAGGTGAGGTGGTAAAGACCAAATGGTGGTCATCTTCATCGTGATGGAACCATGTGGGGGGCGCATCATATTCCACCATGGCCATCGTCTTGTCTAAAGGAAGGACGAGGTCATCATGTATCGACGCGCATAATATATGGGACCTAGCACCAAATGAGAAGACACAATAAAGGTAGAGGTTAAGTCGTTAGAAATCATAGTGGCCTCACACGCCTTATCAACTACCTCACTCTCTCTATGTGGTGGTTCACTCACTCCCTCAAAGTAGGTGCACTCCAAGTCACATATGGTGGAGTCACTCATCTCACTCAAGTGGTGTGGGTTGTGGCTCTCCTCACATGGGAATTGGGGCAACTCATCATATATGGGGCTAGTGGTGAAGTCACTCTCACTCTCAATATGGTGGCACAGGTCACTCAAGTCATCATACGTCGCCGTGGTCGAAGGGAAAATCCCATGCTCAACCATCTCGTCATTGTCACCGTGGATGAAGGTCGAAGATGGCACATCATCACTCTCGCCTCCTAAGATGGAAGCATCCTCTGTGCTCGTCACCATGTCGCTCGCCTCCAAAGCTTGGTCCTTGATGGTCTCTATAGTCGTAGTCGTCGCCGCACCATCTTGAAAAAGAGTCGTGGAGTACTCGGCATCATCAATGCCACAAAGAGGGATGGCGGTGAATTCTAACTTGGGAGCATCGTCTTGGAGCTCGTCGGGCTTGGACATCATGGTGGTACTAGCCCCATGCTCGTTCTCATGGAGCTTGGTCGTCGCAAAGTGAGCTTTGGGTGGAGAAGCCTTGGCCTTCATGAGTTCTTGTTTCGCCTTGAGAGCACCAATGTAGTTGTCGTTGATGGACTTGTAGTTCTCGAGGAAGATCGTCTTGGAGATGTCGTTGTGCAATCCCATCATGAAGTGGAACTTCATCGAAATGGGGTCGTCCATGCCGGCTCGTCGCAAGGCTTTATTCATCTCCTTGAAGTACTCGTCGATGGACTTGGATCCCTGGGTGGTGTTCTCCAATTGGCGTAGAGGTTGTTCCGTGTAGGTTGGAGGCATGAACTCTCACCGCAAAGCTCTCTCTTCGTCTTGGGCCAACTCATGTCGTAGGTCTCCGAAGGTGCGTGAAGCCACCATGTGGACGCGTAGTGATGGAAGTTTCTTGTGGCACACTTCACTTGATCTTCAGGAGGAACTTGATGTAGCTTGAGGTAGTCGTCCATCAAATGTTCCCACTCGAGATACTCCTCGGGTTCTAGAGTTCCATAGAAAGGAATCTCATGGTCGATGTCGAGGTCGTAGTAGCTTGTGGAATTCGCGAACTTGAGCTTGGGGAGCTTCTCTTGAGCGTAGTCTTGAGGTGCTTGTTGGCGAAGATGTTGTATATCCGAAGGCTAAGATGCCTTGAAGTCTCTTGGCGAAGATGCCAAGGGAGATGGTGAAGTCGTTGAGCGGTTGTTGGTATTGATCTCTTGACCTTCATGTTCATGGTGGTGATGATGTCGATGCCGATGTGACCTTGCCAGAGATGGTAGCTTGGAAGCATGTGTACTTGAGTGTCTTCTCGAAGATGATGAAGATCTCTTGTAGTACTTGATGAGGGCTTTGACCTCATCCATTTGAGCTTGCATCTTGGCGTCGGTAGAGTTATTCGTGGCATCGAACTCGTCGTTGTTGTTGTAGACTGAAGGTGAAATGCCTTGTCTATCCATCACAAGACTCGAGTAGGTGAGTAGGAAATGAGATAAACAATACCAAGTTACCATTTCCCAAAGTTGAGGATGTATCCCGTTTCACTCAATGTGAGATGAAAGAATAGTGGAATTGGTACCAGACTTGTTCACTCACACCTACAAACTAAAGCTTATGGAGTAGCTTGGTGAGGATAGTGGCACAAAAATTTAATGTAAAATGTTAGCAAGAGTCAATAATGTTGAAAGAGATTCACAAATTCGCAAGTGGAACAAGTAGACCAATAGCAATATGTGTCACACGGAAACACACACACGGATAGATAAATGGGGCCGTGCAACCAAGGAATGAGCACAAAATGTGGAGTCCACGAAAAACGCTCATGTTGCACAACTCAAGAGAGACTCTATCACGATTGCTCAAAAGGCGGATGCGACACTTGTGCACAACCTATAAGATGCAAAATGTATGAGCTTTCTATCCCAAGTATGCTATATATGTATGTTCCGGTGGTGTGATCCAAGATGATCGGATATGACAATCTTATATGCAATATGGTATGATGCTATGGCACTTGCTTACAAGATTCTTTGCTCTTTCTCTTTTGCTTAAAAGATTTATTCTTTTTTGTATGTGTATGGCCACTTTTGCACAATGCACAAACCAAGATAGCAATTGTGTATATGCGAGAAAAAACTTGAGGCACATGAGATGATATGATACCAAAATGATACCGGTATGGTATGGTATGTATGCAATGGAAGGTGTAGATCGATGATCACTAATGTGCACAAGTAACGTTGCCTGCAATACACAAATGGCTAGTCTCGATAGGCAAGTGACGCAAAATGGGCTAGGGGTTATCAATGCAATGGCAAGGGAATATACAATGGAGGGATACCACGATACTAAGATGATATGGAGGTTACCGTATGTGGCGATGATGAGTGGCGGTGTTCTTGATGTAGATACCAAGATGATGGAGACTCGTCCCTAAGTAGCTGAAACACCTTAGGAAACGGAAAAACCGCGAACTCAAAATCTCAAAGGCAAATGTCAAATGGTGGTAGCGGGATGCGGTGGTGGTTTTGTGGAAGCTCAATGGAATTGCGGAATGGCAATGATGGGTTGTGGAGTACGCAATGCGGAAATGGAGGGTAAGGTGGTGGACTATACACGGTGTCAGAGTTGGAAGCACGATCCCTAAGTAGCCGAAACACCTTAGGAGACACAACTCACAACACAAAAAAAATTGGGTTAAGTTGGGGTGGCGGAAGTGTATGGTGGTCAAGCCTATGCAGAAGTTATGGTGGTGGTTGATGAAGAAGCAACCGTCCCTAAGTAGCCGAAACACCTTAGGAGACTTGAATCACTACTCAAGTAACCACTAATGCTATGGGGATCAATATGGGTTAAGTTGCGGAAGTCGGTGGTGGTTATGCAGATGATATGGTGGAAGCCCTAGGCAAAGATGCCAAAGTTCCAAAAATTTGATGGAGTCAAATGGTGATGGTAGTATTTTTATGGGATGGGGGATGTCAATAGCTTCAAAACGAGCTAAAGAACGTCAAAACGGACTCTGGATGAATTAGTTATGGTCAAAACGGTGAAACACCGAAGGCTGAAATCCCAGTGGACGGATATCCGGGGGTGGGGGCCGGATATCCGAGGGTCAGTGTCCAGAACCATGCGGATTTGGTGCTCTAGGAGCCGGATGTCCGGTCTGACGATTCCAGATCTCATTTGGGGCGGAAATTTTTGAATTGGGGGCGGAAATTGATGATTCCAAAGGAAAAATTGGAGAAATTTCATGGATGGAAGGTGGGGAAACATGGGGAGATGCTAGATCCACTCGAAACCAAGCAAATCCAAGGATCAAATCCAACAAAACCTCATCAAACCAACAAATCATAAAAAATGGGGCTATTTTTGGTGGGGATTATCGAATTTAGGATGAAATCAAAAAAATTAGGCTAGAAAACAAAGGGGGGAGGGTCCGAAATCGTGATCAACGTGGCTCTAGATACCAAGATGATGTAGGGTGGAACCCTATACGGTCGATCTTTCATGAAAGGAGCGGATCCCAACTAAGAACACGAAGAACATGGGGAAGAACGGAGAGAAATCACAAGGGGAAACACTCAAGAACAAGTCCAATCACACATCCACTAGACAATCAAACACACAAGATCCACAAGGTACATGAACAACAAAGGGAAAGATACAAGGTAAGGTTCATCTCCATGAGGAGGTCTTGAAGGGGGCCACCCAAGAGGGGGTCTTGAATCCAAGGGGGATCTTCTCCGTAGAGGGGCCGCGGTCTCTCTCGTGGAGTAGATCCGTAATGGATGAGAAAAGATCTATCTCAAATGAGCTAATCCTTTGCTAACCCTAACTAGGAGGAGGTGGAGGAGTATATATAGTCTAAGGCCACGAAGGGGTAAGAAAGGAGGGGATACATGGGCCTTTGGCCCGATTGTGCACACGTAGGTGCCGGATGTCCGGGTTGGGGGCCGGATGTCCGGGGCTCGGGCCAGATGTCCGGGCTGAAGTGGCCAAACTTCTGGTGCATTCTGTCATCGATGCCAAATTTTCGGGGGAGAGGCCGGATGTCCGGGAGTTGGCGGGGTGTCGGATGTCCGGGCACGCGGGCCGGATGTCCGGACGCTGATGCCGTTGGCCGTCTGTTGGGGCAGCTCTTGCGCGGCTGCCCAGGCGCCGGATGTCCGGCCGCTGTAGCTTCAGCAAATCCGTCTTGTTCCGTCGTCGCTTCAAGGCTTCCCTTGCGGATGGTGTAGTTGTTCCTTGGCGCTTGCACTCCTCCTCGTCGTCCGTAGTGTTCCGACAATACCTATGCATGCGCACGAGTGGAGTGTCAAGTAGTATACCATCGTCGAAGGTGTCAAGTGAGCACGTGTAAAGGAGATGATTCACCTTTGTGTATGTGAAGTAGATGTCGAATGTGTCACTCTCCGAACAGACTCTTGACATGGTGATGTCCATAGGATGCTCCGCATCAACCGAGTTTGTGTAATCGGTCAAACCGAGATGAGGTTTTATCCTAACCCTAGCACATCGGTCCCACCGAGTTGACCATATCGGTCCCACCGAAATGCCTAACGGGTCACGTTATGAACTGAAATCGGTCCAACCGAGTTTTCTGATTCGGTCCCACCGAGTTTGGTAAATTGTGTGTAATGGTT
Source organism: Triticum urartu (assembly GCF_003073215.2). NCBI lineage: Eukaryota > Viridiplantae > Streptophyta > Magnoliopsida > Poales > Poaceae > Triticum > Triticum urartu. The sequence goes on along the minus strand of NC_053027.1, from coordinate 377,500,459 downwards.
AGATTTTGTGTGGAGGCTATATATACCCCTCCACCCTTCCTTCATTAGTAAGGAGAGCCATCAGAACGTACCTACACTTCAGCATTCATTTCCTGAGAGAGAACCACCTACTCATGTGTGACCAAGGTATTCCATTCCAACCATTTGAATCTTGATCTCTAGTCTTCCCCAAGTTGCTTTCCACTCAAATCATCTTTCCACCATATCCAAATCTCTGAGAGAGAGTTGAGTGTTGGGGAGACGATCATTTGAAGTACAAGATCAAGGAGTTCATCATCAACACACCGTCTACTACCTTTTGGAGAGTGGTGTCTCCTAGATTGGTCAGGTATCACTTGGGAGCCTCCGTCAAGGTTGTGGAGTTGAACCAAGGAGTTTGTATGGGCAAGGAGATCGCCTACTTCGTGAAGATCTACCCTAGTGAGGCAAGTCCTTCATGGGAGATGGCCATGGTGCGATAGACAAGGTTGCTTCTTCGTGGGTGGAGCCCTTCGTGGACTCGCGCAACCGTTACCCTTCGTGGGTTGAAGTCTCCATCAACGTGGATGTACGATAGCACCACCTACTGGAACCACGCCAAAAATCTTTGAGTCTCCAATTGCGTTTGCACACTCCAATCCCATCCCTTTACTTTCTTGCAAATTGCATGCTTTACTTTTCGCTGCTCATATACTCTTGCCATGCTTGCTTGAATGTATTGTGAATGGTTAAACTTGTACTAAAACTCCACCTTAACTTAAAGAAATTAAAAACTGCTACTTTTCTATGCTAAGAGTCTATTCACCCCCCCCCTAGACACCTCTTCTCGGTCTTTTCATAAATGTTTATTATTCATGCTAGAATTGTATTAACAGGAAACTTAGTACATGTGTGAAAACATAGACAAAACTGAGTGTCCCTAGTATGCCTCTACTTGACTAGCTCATTAATCAAAGATGGTTTAGTTTCCTAACCATATACATGTGTTGTCATTTGATGAATGGGATCACATCATTAGAGAATGATGTGATGGACAAGACCCATCCGTTAGCTTAGCATTATGATCGTTTAGTTTTATTGATATTGCTTTCTTCATGACTTATACATATTCCTCTGACTATGAGATTATGCAACTCCCAAATACCGGAGGAACACTTTGTGTTCTATCAAACGTCACAACGTAACTGGGTGATTATAAAGATGCTCTATAGGTGTCTCCGATGGTGTTTGTTTATTTGGCATAGATCGAGATTAGGATTTGTCACTCCATGTATCGGAAAGGTATCTCTAGGCCCTCTCGGTAATGCACATCACTATAAGCCTTGCAAGCAATGTGACTAATGAGTTAGTTGCGGGATGATGCATTACAAAACGAGTAAAGAGACTTGCCGGTAATGAGATTGAACTAGGTATGATGATACCGACGATCGAATCTCGGGCAAGTAACATACCGATGACAAAGGGAATGACGTATGTTGTTATGAGGTTTGACCGATAAAGATCTTCGTAGAATATGTAGGAGCCAATATGAGCATCCAGGTTCCGCATTGGTTATTGACCGGAGATGTGTCTCGGTCATGTCTACATAGTTCTCGAACCCATAGGGTCCACATGCTTAACGTTCGATGACGATTTGTATTATGAGTTATGTGTTTTGGTTACCAAAGTTTGTTCGGAGTCCCGGATGAGATCACGGACATGACGAGGAGTCTCGAAATGGTCGAGAGGTAAAGATTGATATATTGGAAGGTTATATACGAACACCGAAATGGTTCCGAAGAAGATCGGAGATTTTTCGGAGTACCGGGAGGTTACCGGTACCCCCCGGGAAAGTTAATGGGCCTAATGGGCCATAGCGGAGGAGAGGAGGCAGGCCGAATTGGACAAGGGGAGGGGCGCGGCCCCACTCTTTCCTTCTCCTTCTCCCTCCCTTCCCCTTTCCCCTTTTCGTTGGTTGGAAGGAGGAGGGGTCGAATCCTACTTGGACTAGGAGTCCAAGTAGGACTCCCCCCTTGGCGCGCCCCCATTGGGCCGGCCACCTCCTCCTCCCCCTTTATATACGGGGGCGGGGGGCATCCCAAAGACACAACAGTTGTTTCTTAGCCGTGTGCGGTGCCCCCCTCCACAGTTTACTCCTCCGGTCATATTGTCGTAGTGCTTAGGCGAAGCCCTGCGCGATCACATCACCATCACCGTTACCACGCCGTCGTGCTGTCGGAACTCTCCATCGACCCTCTACTGGATCGAGAGCTCGAGGGGCGTCATCGAGCTGAACATGTGCTGAACACGAAGGTGCCGTACATTCGGTACTTGGATCGGTTGGATCGTGAAGACGTTCGACTACATCAACCGCGTTAACCTAACGCTTCCTCTTTCGGTCTAGGAGGGTACGTGGACACACTCTCCCCGTCTCTTTGCTATGCATCTCCTAGATAGATCTTGCGTTATCGTAGGAATTTTTTTGAAATTGCATGCTATGTTCCCCAACAATATTCATGAGGCTTTGCGTGATTCTCCTACTAGATTGATACCTTGGTTCTCACTGAGAGTAATACTTGTCTCTACTATGCTGCATCTCCTCTCCTCTTTGAAAAAATCCCAACGCAGCTCACAAGTAGCATTGTGTCATGGGCATATTGCATAATAGATAGGACACCATCCACAAGACGTGACACTACTCCTACTATCTGGCCTTCCTACTTGGCAAGCTCAATCAGAATAGCCAACATGTCAGCAAAAAATGTTAAATAACATTAGGGACATGGGGTCACCCTATCATAATCCTTTTTTGTTTCGAGTTTTTTTATTGAATACGCACGAGTGTGTGTACTATATATTATAAAAGGTATGAGGTAAAGAGCCCCCCACGTTGGTAGTTACAACTCAAGTTACAAGCCCTCCACCGTCAATCCAAGACCTATGCTATTCTGTCTTGTCAAGACCTACCACTAGCGCCACATGGAAGGCATCCACATCGGCCTTTACAAGGCCCGCCGTTCTCTGTGTTCTTCCCTCAGTCACCACTGATCAAATTACGCTTGTGGGTGAGGGGTTGCTCCATCGAACACGATCGCGCTTCGGTGCTTCCACAATTCCCACATCACAAGAATTAAAATTGCCTGCATATCCTTCGCGCTCATAGTGCCTCCATTCTTTTCATTGCACCATTCTAGCATTTTTGCTCTAGCTGTCGGTATCCACTCTGGCTTGCTCATTGCTATGCACACACAGGTCCACACCTCTCATGAGAAAACACATCTAAGCAAGATGTGGTTTATGCTCTCCTGATCCTGGTCGCAAAACGGGCATCTTTCTTGGTGGTCTCTAGTCCCCGTCGCGCGAGTCTACCATAGGTCCAACATCTGTCCTGGAAGGCGAGCCAAGCAAAAAACCGGCATCTGAGCGGGGCCTTGGATTTCCACGTGAAGCTGGCAGCAGGCGCAACCTCCCTTCCCTAGTAACATGTTGCGTAAGCCGATCTTGTTGAGTACAATCCATCATTTTCCCAAGCCCACCCGAGAGAGTCATCCGTCTCAGGTACAAGCTGGACCTGCGCCACGTGCACCCATAGTGTGAGATAATTGCTCAGCATGTGATCCGATATGTCCATACCAACGTCCAAGGCCCATGCTCCGTTCAATAACCCTTGGCATACCATGCGTGTACTTCTAATAGCTGGCGAGATTTGGGCATAAACGACGGGCCAATCTCCTCCACACGATGGCCATGGAGCCGCCTATCTTCCCAGAATAACGTACTAGGTCCGTTGGCAATCGTAGTCCAGGCAACGGCCTTGAATAGCTGCATAACCTTCGGTACTGTGATTTCAAACTCTGCCCAAGGTCTCGATGAGTCCACTCTCTTCAATCATGGCCACCTTGCTTGCATTACCACATTGAGCCACTTGAGATTCAGGATACCTAGTCCACCAGCCCACCTTGGTGTGCATACTTTCTCCCAAGCAACGGAGCACTAACCTCCATTCGCCTCCACTCTTGCACACCATAAGAATCCTCGGCAGATTTTCACCATGGCCTTAATCGTTTTGTGAGGGATATCCAACACCATCATCACATGAATTGGGATGGCCGAGAGCACAGAATGGACAAGCACCATCCTTCCACTCTTTGGCATGTTCACAACCTTTGAACATGGCAGACAGGCAGCTAGTTGGTCCACGAGACCCGATAGTTGTGCCGCGGTCTGCTTCCGGATGGTAAGCGGCAATCCCAAGTACTTGCATGGGAAGGTACCACAAGGCAACGGAGAATCTGTGTTACTAGTTTTCTTTGGAAGTCACACATCCTTTTTACTATGAGTACCAAGATAAGCATGGTCCTCAGCGAATTTTTAAGAATGAGCACCGAGATTTTCTCTTGACGAGTGGTTTCATCACACGCCGATATTGATCCTAAATAAATGAGGAAAAAAGCCATGTGCATTACCTATCAATTATAGGAATTGAATTAGGGTGATTGGGTTGCACAATAGCATGCCTACCCACTAATCCTCGTAAGAAAATGATCTAAAGCTTCTTTATTCAGCGCTGCTATCGCCACCATCGAAAGCAAGACGGTGAACGACCCAAAAACATAAACTACTAGGCCCTAACATAAAACTACACAACCCACACACGTAGATCTGGCGATCCCCTTCACCACCGACGACCGATGTCGTCGGCGAAGGGGAGTCGTCAAAGAAAAGGGTGGGAGGAACTCGCAGGGCTGCGGCTAGGGTTTCTAGTCGCCTCGCAAGAGGAAAAACTGTGACTACCACCTGTACCAGAAACAACCAAGCTGCCCTTATTGTCTCGCAGTCAAAACCCAGAGCGATGCATTGTGGACATACGATACGGACCATGTGGATGCAGATCATGTGTGCCCATAAGGGCATGTACATGTAATTTAGAGATGACAAAAGAAAATGTCTATAATGGATCATCTCTTAGCCTTATCTTCAATAACTAGCAATTCCTAAAAACATGATGAGACATATTATTATGCTAAGAGATCATCTCTTGTCTTCTCTTAAATAAGAGAAGGCAGGCCTTTTCTTAAGAGTTCTCTCTCCTGCATCTCATCATTTATCATAGATGATATTCCTAAAATAACACCATTGTACATGCCCTAAGGCCAACTCCACCGCGCGACCCCAAACAGACGTTCATTTTGTCCGGATTCTGTCTGTTTGGGTAGGGCGATGGGGTCGTGTCCGGTCGTGTCCTGGGATGCGGTGGCCGTGCGCCCAGCGCGCGGCTTCATCCCTTTGCCTCATCCTGTCCGTCAGGGCCAAAAATGCCCATATTTTCATCAAAACTAGTTTTACAACCCAAATATTTGTGTGAAAATTATAATAGTTTTACAACCAAATCGAAATTGTCTTGACTGAACATAAAATGGACCAATACATCTATTGGTTGCCAATGTGATCCCACACGTACTCAACCAAGTCATTTTGAAGATTCAAATGAGTGTGCCAATCACGCATCTCACGGTGGAATTGGGCAAACTGTTCAAATGTGGCCGGGTCTTGGTGTAGGGGCTCAATATTTTCACCTTAATAATCAAATCCTTGGTCGAAGATACTCTCATCACGCTCGTCCTCGACGATCATGTTGTGCATGATCACACAAGCAGTCATCACCTCCCAAAGCTTCCTTTCATCCCATGACAGTGCAGGGTTTCGAACGATACCCCACCGGGATTGAAGCACACCAAAAGCACCTTCCACATCCTTTCTAACACTCTCTTGCATTTGGGCAAATCTCTTTCTCTTCTCACCTTGGGGTTTCGAGATTGTTTTCACAAAAATTGACCACTGAGGATATATACCATCTGCTAGATAGTATCCCTTGTTGTACTGGTGGCCGTTGATCTCAAAGTTGACAGGTGGGGAGTGGCCTTCTGCAAGCCTCGCGAAGACTGAAGAACGCTGCAGCACGTTGATATCATTGTGAGAACATGCCATGCCGAAGAAAGAATGCCATATCCAAAGATCCTGCGATGCCACCGCTTCTAATATGATAGTGCACCCGTTGACATGCCCCTTGTACTGGCCCTGCCAAGCAAATCGACAGTTCTTCCACTCCAAGTGCATACAATCTATGCTGCCAAGAATGCCGGGAAAGCCTCTAGCTGCATTGGTTGCCAACAATCTCTCTCTATCAGCGGCAGTTGGCTGCCTCAAGTACTCTGGGCCAAACACCTCGATCACAGCCTGGCAAAACTTGTACATTGACATCAGACATGTTTTCTCACTCACGCACATACTCATCCACCAGATCGCCTGGAATTCCATATGCAAGCATGCGGATGGCCGCGGTGCATTTCTGGTAAGAGAAGAATCCAAGCTTGCCAAGGGCATCCATCTTGCACTCGAAGTATGGGTCATGAGCAACCACTCCCTCTTGGATACGATTGAACACATGCCTTGCCATTCGAAAACGGCGACGGAATTTATCCGGCTTGAAGAGCGGGGTGTTGGCAAAGTAATCGACATAGAGCAGGGTGTGGCCTCTCTCCCTGTGGCGGTTCAGATTGGGAGCACGGCCAGGGACTAACCCCCTGTACCGAGGAAGCTGTCGTTGAATGTGGTCATGAACGACCAGTGCAGCCACCACAAGATCTTCATCATCCGACGACGAATCGTCCGATGAACAAAGGAAGTGATGGAAGAAAAACTCGTCTCCACTGTCCATACCTTTGTGGGCAAAATGTCGAACACCTTACGGTCGTGGTGGCGAAGAGGCCGCGATGATCACCTCGACGCAGCAGGGGTGGTTGACGGCCGGCTATTGGCCGCTCTGGAGCTCTCGTCGAAAGCTGCCGAGGCCGCCGTGGTACGTCGCTGGCGGGCGTCTCCCCTCTGCGACCGGCAAAGACGGCGACGGCCAAAACTACGGCCAAAGCGCGGGCGTGGTGGCGCCATGTCGAGACGTGGTTTGGTAGGGACGGTCGGGGGCTGCGCGATGAGGAGGCGATCGGAGAATAGTGGCGGCGCCGTCGGCGGGGCAGGGCGGGAGAGAGACTTTGGAAGCGTTGGGAGCGGAGGGACTGCTAGTGTCCCCGACAGACGGGCCAGGGGGGACAAGGGCGTGCGTCCAGGCCGTCCGCGCGCTTCTGTTTCACCCCAAACCGAGCGCAAGTTTGAGTCGAAGATAAATCGAAAATGGAAGGAATTCAGACATTTGTCCGTTTGAGGTCACGCGCTGGGCCGCGCTATTCGTCTGTTTTACCTTCAAACGGACGTGCGCGGAGAGGATGGGTCGCGCGCTGAAGTTGGTCTAATGTTTGCACCACGTATCCTGCGACTCCGAGGCAGGCGAAGCATGTCGGCAGGCGACCACTACGAGGCCGGCCGTGTGACCCAAAACGGAGGGACGGGAGGCCGCCGCACGTGGTCGAGGCGAGCAGGCATGGGCGCTCCGGGAGGAGATGTGCGTGATGTGCGCGACGGCACGCCCCTCCTCTCGCTTCGTTCCATTTTCAGCTTTCGTTTTCGCTGTCGCAGCACGCATAGTCGCATACGGCCCCCTAATCCATCCGATTAAGATATTTCGCGGTTAGTTAGTCCACGCACTCCACTAGCAGGAGTGCAGGACCCGCAAAGCCAAAGCGTTTAGCTCAAAAGACACGCACGCACTGTAGATATTTTCCTCCGGTCAGCGACCGCCAGCCTGGTCCCCAACCAGCCAAGCGGCTCGCTCTCTCCCGTAGGCTCGAGCCTCAGCCGCCGTCGCTCTCACGGCGGCCGCTCGTGTCGCCACGGCGCGACACGCGGCCCCACCGCGCACGGCCGAGATCGCGCGCGCTGCGGCTCCCGGCTCAGCCCGGAGCCGTGACCCGCCGAGCGGCTCGGTTTACTATCTATTCCAACCCGCCGGCGCGGTTTGGCTTTTGCCCCTGCGGAGCCGGGCGGGCCGCGTGTCGCCCCCACCCCATAGTGAAAAGCGAGGAAAAAAGGCGACGGAAATATCTCAGAGTGGACATCCCACCGTCGCAGACCAGCCACCGCCCCGAATAGTTTTAGCATACCACCAGACAATGGAGCGGGGCGGACTGCGACGAGCGGAGGCAGCCGCCGCCGGGCGCGGCCGCCGTTCCTAGCACAGGTCACTGCTGAACCGGCCGCAACCCATCATCATCCGGCCACAGGAGCTCGCCGGGAGCCGAGTTGATTGGGGGTACCAGCTGCCGCATACATGGAGGAGGAGACGTCCGCAGATCCAACAGCCGCCTCGTCCTCCTTCGTCTGCTCCTCCTCTGGCTGCGGGCTCTGCTGATTCCTCGTAACGCGCCCGTGGGAAGTCTCTGCTGATTGCGCACAGGTGGCTGCCTGGGGCTTGGGTATGGTGGGCGCCGGCGAGGGGGGTCGCGCTGGCGGCAGCGGCGCCGGGGTAGGCGGAGGGCAGCCGTTCGTGGACCGGAGCAAGGTGAGGATCCTCCTCTGCGACAGCGACCCCGACAGCTCACGGGATGTGCTTCGCCTCCTCTGCAACTGCTCCTACCAAGGTCAATTCACCTTAGGCTTGTTGTTAATCATGTGTTTGCTGCTTGCCGTTGGCCTTATTATTACTAGTACAACTAGTATCGCCATGTTGTCTTCTAATGATGTCTCTGGTGCTCGGTGGTGCTGCTTTATTTTTTCAGTAACCTGCGCCAAGTCTCCACGGCAGGTGATCAACATGCTCAACTGCGAGGGCGCTGAGATAGACATCATCCTGGCCGAGGTCGACCTGCCAGTCTCCAAGTGCTTCAAGATGCTCAAGTACATTGGCAGGAACAAGGAACTGCGCCACATCCCCATCATCAGTAAGCTGTCATCCAGTTCCCATAGTTCTGTCCAATTCCTGTGCCATGCTTGTAGTAATGATATCGTACGGATGCAATTACGCAGTGATGTCCAACAGAGACGAGGTTTCTGTTGTTGTCAAGTGCTTGCGGCTCGGGGCAGCAGAGTACCTGGTCAAGCCGCTTCGCATGAATGAGCTGTTGAATCTCTGGACCCATGTGTGGCGAAGGAGACGGATGGTAAATCACAATCTGTTTTTTCACCTTCACTAGTAGTTTTTAAAAGAATGCTCTAAGCTGGTCTGCCTGCGGTCATTGCTGTACTGTTTATGAATTGTTCCTAAATTGAATATTGGTGTTGGCAGCTTGGTTTGGCCGAGAAAAACTTCTTCATTGACAATCTTGAGTTGGTGCTGTCGGAACCTAGTGATGCCAATACCAATAGCACCACACTCCTTTCGGACGAGACAGATGATAAGCCGAAAGGAAATAGAAATCATGAAACAAATACCTCGAGTCAACATGAATACGAGGTAATCAACTAATTTATCTGTATGTAGGAAGTTCTACAACTGTCCGATGATTGGTTTTCTCTTTCTTTCTCTGTAGTGTCTTCCAAAATTTATGTTGCCGCAAATATGTGCTTTTTACCACATATGCTGTACAATGATGAGATGCTCATTGCTGTGCATTAAGTTACTTATTAAACCCTTGCTTTTCTTATCATCCCCAGTCTCCTGCTGTGGACCCCCCCAAAACAGACCAATTGGAAAATTTACCTAGCATTGCGGAAGATGATGATAAAGCATGTAAGTGTCTTCAGTCTGACCTTTGTTTTTCTCTTCAGCTGTTTTTGTTTTGTCCCCTCTCATGCTACCTACTCATTCATAGTTCTCAGCCGGTTTCTAAAGCTTATCTTTTTACCAGCATCTCCAGGAGGAATGTTTTCACGCCCAATAAAGACTAATTTGAGGATAGCTGAGTCATCTGCATTTCTAGCATATGTTAAATCAAGCACTCCAGCAAACAACCCATTGGATAATGAACTACAGAGAGAGGGTAATCAGATAGATGTTATGGATCACCAGGGTAATTTCTCTGGTGCGACCGACAGAATTGACACTAATAGTAGTATAAATATTCAGGATGAAAAAGCTTTTGAGACGCCTATGCAGTATCCTTTGGTGTGCTTTTCTTCCTCTAACTTGCATCTGGAGCAAAGGAATGAGGGCCAACAAGATGTTTCAGGAAACCCTCCTGTGTATCATTACCCATTTTATTATCCAGGGATGGTAGAGCATGGCATGGCACTTCATTCAGTTCAAAGTTTCCAAGGAAACATAAACACTGCTCAAGCTCATACACCACCAACAATGCTCCATCAATACAATGTTTATCACCAATCCCATGGTGCATCGATGCAATCATATCAGTATAGTCCTGCTGGTATGAATGTGCATTCAAGTCATTTGTCAACGCAGAATGTGTGGTCGTCGGTATCAAGCACACCAATTCCCGAGGAAAGACATAGTCGATCTGGCAGGAGGGCTGCAGCACTTGCAAAATTCAGGCAGAAAAGGAAGGACCGCTGTTTTGACAAGAAGGTGAGGTATGTTAATCGGAAGAAAGTTGCTGAAACAAGGCCGAGGGTGCGGGGTCAGTTTGTTAGGCAGGCAAGCAACACAGATATAATTAGCACTGGTGATGATATATCTGAATATGAAGACGATGATCCATCCTCCAGGGACGTTGAGTTGGTTTCTTCACCAGAATAGCTGAAAGGTCATATTATATGTGGAGTGGTGTGCGGATGATCATTGCTTACTTTGCAACTCAGTACACATATGCAATACATTATTCCCGCTAATAGCAATGCATCATTTTGCTTTCACAATACATCCTCAACCCCCCAACCCCTCAAAAGAACTTGTGGCATATGTATGGATATTGTGGACATTTTGAGCAATTGTATTTTGACAATGTAAGTTAGTATCACTAGTCAGTGATACACATGGCATTATAACCTCTTTGTCTCTGCGCTTGTCTAGTTTCATTGTCTCTGTTCTTTAATACTACACATAATATTTGTTTTCACCAAATGCAAGTTGAAGAGCACCATCCAAATTTGCCTAGCGGCAATGATTCTTATATGGGGGCTGTTTGCTATTGCCTGTGTGCATTTTAGGTGAAAGTTGCAAAATTGGAAATTGTGGTTGCCTGCTACCTTGCCAGTCGCTCCTTACATTAGCTGGTACTCCCTCCGTTCCAAATTACTCGTTGCAGAAAATGGATGTATCTAGAACTAAAATGCATCTAGATACATTCATACATGCGACAAGTAATTTGGAACGGAGGGAGTATTAGACATGAACGCACATCATGATTCCTCATTAACAGGCAAGGTGAGGATGTCAGCCACATTTGTGAATAAAAAGAAGCATGGTGTTATCTTTCTCTAGCTCATACGTAATAAGTTCAACTGGGTTAGCATGCAATTTCAGTTCAGTTCGTAAACACTACAACTGAAAGTTCAGACAGTCCATTAAGATGACTGGCATAAACTACCTAGTTCAATAAATAAATATCTTTTTACTTTGCCATTGGTTTGTCAAATTTCAAGACAAACAATCATCTTTGAACAAACAATAATTACAGCTAGCAAGTTTCAGATTTGAACTCCAACGTTAACAAGATGTGAACGAGAAAACTGGACAAGTTTCAACTCCAATACAAAGATAAAGAATGAGAATGAAAGAAAAAATCCACCTGCCCATGAACTTTAATCGCTAAGGGGCGCTGGGGTGTCAACGGCAGCTGATCGCTTGGAGCAAAGAAGACAAGGGTAGTTCAACACTATCAGAAGCTGTTCGTGTGAAGATCACAAATTAGCGATTTCACTGAGCATCACATAATCAGCAGAATAACAAGAAATCCTCTCCTTGTAGCACAGAAAAAATAATGATTTAGTCACACAGTGAGCACATAGTACAAAAGAGTACGATCCATCGATAGCATAGCATTACATTCAGAGGTACTGCAATAACAAGCAAGATAAGTAGCAGTAATGATTCTCTCTTCACATAGCTAATCTACACTCCAAACAGCATTCAGCAAAGAAAACAGATCTCTTAGGAGGACCCATCCAGTGCTTCAGTACTTCTGTGCGGGCTGTTGGGTTGGCAGCAATCCAAACCTCTTCTTCAACAGGTAACGCTGACGTGCGTACTTGTCATCCGGGGAGAAACGAGCTGTATCAGAAGCAATTGTGTAAGCACCATTCTTTAGCGTGAGAATACTCATAGATATCACAACTCATCTACATTCTACAACTAAAATACAGATATCACAACTCATCTACATTCTACAGTACATAGCAGAACAGCACTTATGTTCAACTGAAGAAAACCAAGATATCACAACTCATCTACAGGTTAAACGGGCATACGGGCATATATTATCAGTGCTTCTAAGAGGAGAAGCTCACCACCCAAGAACATATATGATTTGAGGTATTCTACAAATATCTACCCACACACCTCAGAGCTCAAGGCAACTAGGATGGGCAATTTCCGGACTCTTAACTTTTCAGAATCAACCATAATAGAAATGCATAGAAAGTAAATCTTCCAGCATCGATGGGTTCAAAACAGAAACAATTTCAGATGGGAACTTCAATTCTTACTGTGATCCCCAGGTAATCAATTATAACTCTAGTAAGAAAACATTGCTGAATAACAAAGCAACAACAACTAATGGTACATCACAATGCTCTTTAAGAATCGGTTCCTAGTTCCAACACTCAAAACAATAATACAAAGCAGGTCAAGCAAGCTGAAAAATTGATTAGATATTGTAGCAATGTTCCCAGCATGAATTCAGCACTGTTTTGATGCGAATCCTTTGGATAAGTTATCGTACAATGGATAAAAGAAAACATCTCCTCGCGAACAAATTCTCCTAAAAGACCAAGACCAACACAAAAACACCTACAGTTTCTCCAAAAAGTATGTGTACATACCATGCCTACATGTCTGAAGTCTGAGACAAGCAGACTGGTACTGCAACCTGACATAACAATCACACATGTATACCCCTCTTTTACAGCACAAGAGGCTGGCATACTATGTACAAACTCTAACGAAGGCAAATAATGTACATGTAACAAGATCCAACAGCCAAGACAAAACCAGGGAAAGGAAGTTGGTATACCTGGGTGGGCAGACTGCGTCGGCACACCGAGAGGGGATTCCTTCTGCGGTACAGGAGCGAGAAAAGCATCAGCACGGGGTCAAAAATACATTACAGATCATCACCGGGTAAGCGCGAGGGAATATATTATCCGACCTTGGTGGTGTAAACCTTCTCACCCTTCTCGTTCGTGTAGAACTGGAGATACATCTTGGCTCAAGGCGCTGGGATCAGCCCTGAAAAATCCGACGGAGCGGAAGCAACCGTATCCGTGAGACCGTCGAGAAGTACAATCGCTGATGGAGGCGGGAGGCGGGACTGGGGGAGGGGAGGGGAGAGAAGAGAAATTACCAGGAGGTTGGCGGAGGCGGAGGCGGAGGCGGCGGGCGTGAGAAGAAGCGGCGGGGACGAGGGCTGCTCTGGCGGCTAGGGTTTGTGGGAAGCAAGGGTATAAGAAGAGGAGAAGGATTTGTAACTGGTAAGTGGGACCAGAATTGAGGGGCACTAGTGTGGTAGGACCACGAGGCAGAGATGTTTTTCTTTCCTGAAGCTACTACATGACGAATTAACCAGCGTGATTTTTTAAAGAATATTTTAGGGCATTTTTTTCCCTTTCTTTTGGATAAACGGACATGATTTCGGTAACAGGTTTTTTTCAGAAAAGATTTCGGTAACAGGTTGCAGGCCCCCTTGTGTTGTGCGTCTTTTTAGGCTTTTAGTGTAATACTCCGACCTATATGTGCGCGATCACAAGATGCTCCGGAATTGGTTTCGGATCTTATTGATGAGGCTACAAAAAGCTGGAACAGACAAGCTCTAAATGATCATTTCATAGCGCCTGATATTGAGATTAGGGACTGTCTAGGTCTCAGTCAATTGAGACTTGAAGTCTCAGTCGGCTGACGTCATCCCTGACAGATTAGGTCAGTTTAGCATCCCTTCCTGATGGGTTTTAATACTCCCGTGATGGGCTTATGGTGTGGGCTTTGCTTGTTTGTTTGTTTTTTGTTTTTGCTATTTGTTTGGCCCGTTGTACCTGTGTCCCTGCCCATGGACGCAGCAAACACATAACAGAAAAGCAAAGAGCCCATGTATAGCCAAACGACAGGAAAACTTTTGCTTGTTCCTTTCAATTTCTTGTTCCCTTTTTCGTTTTGGACCTGAAAACCTTGTAATTTCTTCTCCCCCTTTGTTTTTCTGCATCAATCTTGGAGCAGTATGGAAATTTCCTGATGGGCACACAGGTTTGTCTCTGAGATAACTTCATGGCAGAAAACTCCAACTTTGTCTTAGCCTGATGTTCAAGTTTCTCCGAAGAAAAAAAAGTAAAGAAAGAAAACTGTAGTATATTAGAAGCATGGGTTTCAGTAGTTGATGACAAAAAAGATAATAATTTTCATACAGTGCTAATTTTTGTATGTCCAGCACACATACTGTTCAGGACATGTACTAAACATGTAGTACACTTGCTGTGGGCAGAGAAAAGGTTGAAATTTTTTTGTTGTTCTTGACAGTTTCTGAATATGATAAACTAACGAACATGGTTCTTTGCATTAGCTAAAAAAATATGTCATGGATTCAGATTGACACATACTGTCTTCTGCATTTCGTGTAGCAGCCAGTGAATACTTTGGCACGGAGATTTCCAAGCAGTCGTGCTCCAGCTCCACATAATTTGGTGACCCCAGTCCAAGTAAGATAAAAAATGCGAAAACAAAAAATCTCTTAGATTGTAAATACATATGTTTGAGATGTGTCACCATCCCAGAAACTGACATAAGCATGATTTGTGTTTCCATGGCAGCAGTACCATGGTGTCCAGTATGTGCATCAATAACAGGCCTACGATGAATTTGGCATTCCAACCATCTCCAAGTGCATTTGCACCACATGTACGAGCTTTTCTTGAAGAAAAAAGATTGCTTATGCCCTCTTTAAGTTCCCTGCTTCATAAATGACCTGCTGCTCTACTATCATGCCCTTGTAATTCTGTGAAAAAATAAGATTGATAAAGAAAGAAACTTATACTGTTATGAAAAATGCACGTGATGAATTTCCTTGGAAATGGTAACATGACCTACACACAGTTGCTGTTTGCTGCTGACCCAGAGGTACTATAAAGTGCATTTTTTGTTGACTTTCACATGCATAGTTGAAAAAAATAAACTACATAACATGTTTGTGGTCACAGGCTGGTATTGTTCATTGACATACAACTGGGCCCCATGTCTCTCGACGCTGCCACCTTCGACAAAACAGAGGCCCCTCTAGTTGCGATCAAACAAGAAGACATGAAGTTGCGTGCCCATTGTGGGACATGCAACTGGCGCCTGACCCCGTACAACAAGTAATGGAAGTCGAGTTGTGACCAAGTTATAAGGCATGCAGTTGCGACCAAGTTAGAAGACATACAATTGTGTGTCTAGTGTGGGACATGCAACTGAGCCGCCCCCTGCGACAAAACAAAGGCCCCTCTAGTTGCGACCAAGCTAGAAGACATGCAGTTATGTGCCCATCATGCTGGGACATGCAACTGGCGCCTCTCCTCGTACAAACAAGAAATGGAAGTCAAGTTGCAACTAAGTAATAAGGCATGCAGTTGCGACCAAGTTAGAAAGACATGCAGTTGCGTGCCCTATTGTGGAACATGCAACTGGGCCCCGTGTCTCTCGACGCCGCCCCCTTCGACAAAACAAAGATCCCCTAGTTGCAAACAAACTAGAAGACACACAGTTGCGTGCCTAGTGTGGGGCATACAACTGGGCCCCTCTCTCTCGATGCTGCCCCATCCGACAAAAGAAAAGCCCCCCGAGTTGCGACCAAGTTAGAAGACATGCAGTTGCATGCCTAGTGTGGGGCATGCAAGTGGGCCACCTCTCTCCCTCTTTGTCGCCCCTCCGACAAAACAAAGGCCCCTCCATTTGCGACCAAGCTAGAAGACATGCAGTTGCGTGCCCATATGGGACATGCAACTGGCGCATGTCCCCGTACAACAAGAAATGGAAGTCGAGTTGGCATGCAGTTGCGACCAAATTAGAAGACATGCAATTGTGTGCCTAATGTGGGACATGCAACCGAGCCCCATCTCTCTCAACATTGCCCCCTCCGACAAACATAAGATCCCCCGTAGTTGAGACCAAACTAGAAGACATGCAGTTGTGTGCCTAGTGTGGGGCATGCAACTGGCCCCCATCTCTCTCAACACCACCCCTTCGACAAACAAAGCCCCCCCGGTTGCAACCAAGCTAGAAAACATGCAGTTGCGTGCCCAATGTGGGAAATGCAACCGGCGCCTATCCCTGGACAACAAAAACGGAAGTAGAGTTGCAACCAAGTTATAAGACATGCAATTGCGACCAAGCTAGAAGACATGGAGTTATAAAGACATGCAGTTGCGTGCCTGCCGTGGACATGCAGCTGGGCCCCTCTCTCTCAATGCCGCCCTCTTCGACGAAACAAAGAACCCCCCTAGTTGCGACCAAGTTAGAAGACATGCAGTTGCATGCCTGTTGCGGGACATGCAACTGGCCCCCTATCTCTCGATGTCGCCCCCTCCAACAAAACAAAGCCCCCCCTAGTTGCGACCAAGTTGGAGTTCATGCAGTTCCATGCCTAGTTTGTGACATGCAACTGGGCCCCACTCTTCTCGACGTCGTCCCCTTCGACAAAACAAAGCCCCCCCCCAAGTTGCGACCAAGTTAGAAGACTTGTAGTTGCGTGCCATTGTGGGACATGCAAAATACTGGCGCCTCTCCCCGTATAATAAAAATGGAAGTGGAGTTGCAAACCAAGTTATAAGACATGTAGTTGCAACCATGCTCGGAAAAAACATGTGGTTGCACGCCTAGTGTGGGGCATGCAACTGGGCCCCTCTCTCTCGATGTCGCCTCCTCCGACAAAACAAAGGTACCCCCTTAGTTGCGACCAAGTTAGAAAGACATGCGGTTGCATGCCTAGTGTGGGGCATGCAACTAGGCCCCTCTCTCTCATGCTGCACCCCCACCAACAAAACAAAGGTCCCCCTTAGTTTCGACCAAGTTAGAAAGACATGTAGTTGCCTGCCTGTTGTGGGGACATGCAACTAGCCCCCTCTCTCTCGACCCCCCCTAGACAAAACAAAGGTCCCCCTAGTTGCGACCAAGTTAGAAAGACATGCAGTTGCCTGCCTGTTGTGCGACATGAAACTAGCGCCCTCTCTCCCGACGCCACCCCTTCGACAAAACAAAGGCCCCCCCAGTTCCGACCAAGGTAGAAGACATACAGTTGCGTGCCCATTGTGGGATGTGCAAAAACTGACGCCTCTGCCTATACAACGAAATTAGAAGTCGAGTTGCAACCAAGTTCTAAAAAGACATGCAGTTGTGACCATGCTGGGAAAAACATCTGGTTGCGTGCCTAGTGGCCCCCCTCTCTCTCGACGCCGCCCCCTCCGACAAAACAAAGGTCTCCAGTTGCGCTCGGGTTCGAAGACATGCAGTTGCGTGCCTTTTGTAGGACATGCAACTGGCCCCTCTACCTGTAGTCAAGTTTAAACCAAGTTATAAAGACATATAGTTGTGTGCCTGTTGTGGGGCATGCAAATGGCCCCATCTTCTCAACGCCGCCCCCTCCGACAAAACAAAATGTTCCCACCCCTCTACTACTGCAGATGTGACCCCCACCCCTATCCTACCGTTCCACTTACAAACAAACCATACCGAGAGAGATGCGACCCCTCCATCCGCTCTCCCTACCGGCGATGCGACACTCACCGCTCTCCAACCGTTGCCATGGTAGTTGGGGTGTGTGCAACGTGCACTTGCATTCATGGGTGTGTTTATCTGTCAGAACGTCCTCTCTTATGAAAACCCACTTACAAAACTTCCTCCTCCCCCAACTACAATTACAAATTGTTATAAAAAAGTGGTATTTTTAAATTACATTGTCTCCTAAAAAAAGAAACGCGCACCCATGCCCTCATGTGCTAAACACACACACACGGCATACTAAGAGAAAAAAAGATAGTGTAGTAGTTGCAAACAAAAAGGCTAAAGAAAACAGAAGGAAAAAAGGCTTGTAATTCTTAAACTAATGATTTCTGCACAAAAATTCTAACTGATTGCCCAACAATTCTTAATAAAAAATTCTCCAAAAAAAATTTGACCAACTATAGTAGGGAAAAATCCCTACTGACCCTCCAAAAAAATGAACAACACACATATGCATTGTTATTTTTCATTTTCCAAATCATCTTTGGAAAAAAATGTTTCGCTCGTTCATGGGGGCGTTTGGAAAAACTAATAATCTACAAAAGACAATAAAAAATGCACGTTAAAAAAGATATATAAAAAAGAGAGATATAAAGACAGCCTGAAACATATATGCTTAATCATTGGAAAAAATAGAAAAAAGGATTTCGAACATTCTGTTAATAAAAACCAAAGTTTACACAAAAAAGACAAATTAAAAATGCAGATTTCAAAAAAGGTTTTAACTTATAGTTAAACTAATAAAAACAAAAGTAAAATAATTTCAGAATTAACAGTTTCACTAATGCAAAAAATTGCAACGAAAGTGCTTGCACCTTTTACTTAAAAACTAAACATGCAAAAAGAAAAACTGAAAAAAAAACAGTGAGAAAGTGGATACATACCATGCTTCCCAAAAGAATATTAGTCCTCGTGAGGCGGTGCACAAATGCCAACCCTATGAACCCATTGTTGAGCGGAAGCAGCCCATCTTCCTGAGTGCGAACAATATCATCATCGTCATCACTGTTGCCAGCTTGTCTATCCTCGTCTTCTTCATCTGAGACTTCCATGTAGTCATTCTCAGCCTCAGATCCTTCATCTTCGGCACCATTCCCGAATTGAATCACACAGACAACTGCCCTTGGGGAAGGCTAGTCCAGGTAGAAGAGAACCAGCTGGCCCTTCCCCAACTTGTTGTCTGCAACAAATTTCCTCCACCCACTACCATACATTATGCTCTTTCTGGGCCCCTTGTGACACTTAACGGTGTACGTCCATTTGTTTGCCTTAAACTTCAGTGTATCCCCTGTCAGGTCGTTGAAACGAACTCTTTCGTTGCATGGCACAACCTATTGTGTGTTGAACACAAAAAAAGAACAACAAAAAAATGATCATCAAAACTGCCTGAAAAAATGAATTGAGCACTGATATAAAAGTCAAAAAGATGCAAAACAACCTAAAAAAATCAGTCTAGAACTAGCATAGGTTACTGCACATGACATAAACGCCCATCAAGTTCAAAACTCTGGGAGAACAACAAATATCAACCTTCAACAACAATAAAATAATTCTATGATGATAAGTACCTAAAAATAAAGATCAGAACAGTGGAAAAATAATAAAAAATTATATATATATAGGTTGCGAAGTTACCCCTGCGTTTTTGAACTCCTTCCAGACAAACATGCTCATCCCACTTGTCCTGCTCTCGCGGTAGCAAGGGCTCAAACAAACTCTGCACACCATCTCCTGTGCCGCATAAAAAAGCGATAAATTTGTGCTAGTGAGACCCATACATATTCAGCTAAAAAATGATTTTTAGAGGAAAAAACTTGTATCCTTCCGACGAGAAAGATTTCGAGATAATGATGAGATATCATTGGCGTCGCCACTAATGACCAAAAAAAAGAAAACAAATAAATTTGCAATGTGGGGATCCATCAAAAAGACCATATTATCTTGATTTCATATACAAAAAGGAATAAACATCATACTGATTCATACAGGTTTTCGGCAGAAAAAGAAAAAAGAAACTAAAATAAAACATGCTGTTGCTGGATACTTACTTTCATTAATCATTCCTTTTTAAAATAGATAAAAGTATCAGCAAAAATAAGAAATAAAACAAGGCCACTCCCTAATGATAGATTTCAGCAATAATATGTACTATTTACATAGAAAATTTTCAGAAACGACAAGCTACTGATTATATAGGGACTATCAAAAACAAATGAACATACCTACTCCTACTGATACATTCAATAAATCAGTAGTAAAAATCTTCTCCTGTTTTGATAGAAAAAATTTCAAAAACATGCTACTGATTTAGCGAAAAGAGCCTAACGCATTCATCTAGATTGTCACTCCCACTGATGTACAAAAAGGGTGTAAACAAATGAACTATACTATACACTATGTACAGAGGATGTCGATAAAACCTACTACCTACAAGCATAAAGAAGAAAAAGCGGTCTTGATAACCCTACTTCTAGTACAGTCCAAAAGAAATAGACCATTTCATCTCAGTTTATTGGGCTACTAAAAAACGAAATTAGTACTACTAGTTGTAAAACTAAACTTTACTGGATAGTTCAAAAAACATAGGAAAAAAAGCAAAAATCTGGATTAGATAAGTGAATCTAGCTGTAACAAAAAAGAAACCAGCATCATACTCACATCTGCCACACCGACATTGCTGATCCACGCGCCTGAGCGAGAGACACTATTGTGCATTTCAACACGAAAAAAAAACCCTAAAAAAGTATAAAATATGGACGCAATTCTCTGCTTGAAACTCCTAATCAGATATTTAATACAAACAAAAGAAAAGAACAATACCTCATCTTGCGGGGGTAAGTATAGACATACAAAAATCCTATCTACTCTAGTGGATACATGGGCACAGTAATAAAACTCCTACAGTGCAGCAGACATGCACTTAGCTTGGGCGAGGACCTCATGTTGCTGACTCACAACAAGCCCCTGGACTAAAATCCATTTTCAGACTAAGAAGCTAACAAAAAAAGTGAAATCAAAAAGACTAAAAAGTGAGGTCCCTTTGAGACACTACAAAAAAGGCCTAGCAGCCGCTCACTCTGGTCGGCCCCTTTGAGACACTACAAAAAATACAACTTGATCTTGACCGTACAAACTACCACATCCAAATCAATCCTCCAATCTTTTGAATGCTTGAACAAATAAGGATACAAAAAAATGCATATAAATCCTGGAGTCCATTATAGACTTGAACCTACTATTCTACACTTGATCCACAAACAAAACTACCCCCAATCCCCTACAGATCTACGGTGAAGCATCAAACAAGAAACAAGACAACAAAATGATGGAGAAGAAAAACTAGGGGGGAACTCACTCCAACAGCAGCGCCAGCCATCCCCTCTCTCTCGTCCTCTGGTTCGTTGAAGAGAACCTTGGAGCTCGCCCTCTCTTCTCCCCCTCCGGATTTCTTCTGATTTGAGATTAGGGAATGGAGAGGAGTAAAATGCAAGCGCGGTCCTAATTCTTTTCTGAAAGTGTCACTTGAGTCCTAATTCTTTCAAAATGCATATTTGAGTCCCATATCTTTTTAAGTTGTTCATCCGAGGTCCTAATCTCGTCTGACCGCCGCTGACCAGTGCCACCTCGACACCAGAGGGCCCAGGCGGGAGTTTTCCCGCCCCTAGCGGTTGGGCTTATATGCTATTTGGCCCCTGATTAATCCGTCCTTCCCATTCCCCCGTCCCTAGGTCTCCTCCACCCCGCTCTGCTCCCTCCGCCGCCGCCCAGCGCCATGTCTGCCGCCGCTAGCTCCTCCACGGTGAAGCGCCACGGGAGGAATTTTCCTGGTCCATCGCGGTCATCCATGGCCTTGGCAGCGCGGTCTCCACCACCGACATCTCCACCGAGGACAGTAGCTCATTCGGTGCAGCCGCCGGCGGGGATGCTGCCGTTGGTACTTTGCCCTAGCTGCCGCATTCGATCTACAATTCGTCTTGTGTCAAAATCGGAGGCAAATCCTGGCAGGATTTTCTACAAATGCCCCAATCATCATGTAAGATTTTCTACAAATGCCCCTATTGATTTGATGTTTGTGTGTTCCTGTGTTATTTTTTTGCTGAACTTTGTTACTAAATTTGTGTCAGATTCCACCAAATCCTTGCCAACATTATTATTGGGAAGATGGACCAGACAACTATTATGATTTTTTGGTGAAAGGTGGGTACATCAGCCATGGATTTAGCAGTTTTGATTCGGCTGGTGTCATTGCAAGTGAAGAAATAGATGTGCAAGAGGAATGTGCAGTAGCAATGCAGAGCACTGTTGAGACTGTGGTGAATGCAGATGTAGTGAAGAAGATGAATGAGCTCATTTTTCTTTGTAAGAGTATTCTCAGTGCACTTGTTGTACTGATTGCAGTAGTGGTGTATGTAGGTTTTAAGAAGTGATGTGGTAGTATGATGTATCCAGTGTTGATGTATGCACTGTTGATTTATCTAGATATTGATCATGTACTGTGGTAATGAAATTGAAGTAAAATTTGGCAGCATTTTGTTTGTTTTTTCTGTATTGTGGCAGCATTTTTTCAATAGCATTGACAACACAAATAAACAGTGATTGAACTTAGAAGTAGTTTGAAAGATAGATAGATAGATGGGTTCAACATTACAAAGTCTTGAAGTTGTGCAACAAAAGTAGGAAATAGCATTACATTTCCATGGGAGTACTCTTTTCCATGGTTTGTGTGAAACCCAGAGGCACATCCCAGCATCAGGTTTCATTACAAACCATCTTGTTTCCTAACCAAAAAAAGACAACATCCTACACTGCTTCTTTCCAGAATATGTCCAAAATATGTCCAAACTGTGTAAATCTTGTAGCTCTTCAGTTCTGAGTTCCTGGGGCTTTGTTCTCCTTAGTTTTTCTCACTTTCTTCCTTCTCTTCAAGCCAAGTGTTGCAGTAGTTTGCACTCTTGGAGGGGGCAGGGCATCTCTACAGGATGCAAGGAACTGGCTCTCTGGTAGAGGAGCTGGCAACGATGTTTGTGATTGTTGTGTAGCTATAACCTACAATTGAAGCATTTGCAACACTTAGTAATTATTAGGAAAATACACAGTACAAGAAAGTAATTAACACTCACTTGGTCTTGCAGGATTTCCATTACAGTAGATGAAGCAAGATCATAAGTCATTGAAGGTGAAACCAAACTGGATGCTCTACTTGAGAGTTGTGGGCATGACTTTTTCTGCATAATAGGCATTACAATGTAAAAATGCATAAATGTTGAAAGAATGTACAGATGCATAAATGTTGAAAAAATGAACACCTTGTAAGTTGGCCTTTTTACTGGCAGTTTTTTCTGTGGCTAGGTGCTGGCAGTGTTGCTGCTTCTTCAGGTAGAATAACCTGAATAGGTTCAGGTTGTGCCTGTTCTGCTTGTGCATCTCCTGCTGCTTCATCTCCTACTGGTGCATCTCCTGCTGCTCCATCTCCTGCTCCTTGTGCTGCATCTCCTGCTGTTGCTTCTGGTGCAACTTGTGCTCCATCTCCTGCTCCTTGTGCTGCATCTCCTGCTGCTGCTTCTGGTGCAACTTGTGCTGCTGGGCCCCTACCAAGTTCAGGGCATTTTCTTTTGTTGTGCCCTGGCTGCTGGCACACACTACAATGCCCCACAATGCCATGCCTGCTCATCCTAGTACCATTCTCTTCCTCTAGTGGGTTCTTCTTCCTTTTGGTCCCAGGCCTCCCAACTTGCTTCTCATATTTGGGTGGTGCCACTGGAGGGCCATTAGTTCTAGGCCACACCCTAGGATCACTACATGGCATTATGACTTTTCCATAAGCTGCTTTGAAAGCTCCAATGCTGTAGCACTTGTTGACAACAACCTCTGGTTTAATTCTTTCATATCTTAAACATTCTGCTCCATGTCTACATGGAATTCCAGAGAGCTGCCAGGCCCTACATGAGCACTCTTCCTTCTGTATGTTCACCTCATATTCCCCAATCATGCCCTTGACATGAAAGATATGTTGCCCAGCAGGCAAAGTTGTGCAGTTGTTGGACATGTCAATGTTTTTGTTCAATTTCTTTCTAATTTTGGGACAAATAGAACCACACATCTCCTCAGCTTCCACATTTTTGCTATAAAACCTAGTCATTAACTGGTCCTTGATCTTCTTAAGAGCACTCACAATGGGCAGTTCTCTAGCATCAAGTATGTATCTACAGTGGCAACAAATAAAATGCTACTGTTAATAAAATGCTACTATTAACAAGTATGTATCTACAGTTCTTTAGAGAAATGAGATGCTACTGTTAGTACTTACTTGTTAAACACTTCACAACTATTATTCAAAAGCAAATCACATTTTGGGAGTTCTTGGAAATAGGCCTTGCACCACTGTCTTGGGTCAATTGCATCCAAGTACTCAAATGCCCCCTGATCCATCTCTTTCATCTATTGCATGTATTTCTTCCAGTCTGCCTCATGTGTAGCTCTTGCAATTTGCCACAACTTATTCTTGAAAACATCGCCTTTCCAGTTCTTTGCAAAGTTTTGATGCAGGTGCCTAACACAAAATCTATGTTGTGCATCAGGAAACAGTGCATTGACAGCATTGATCAACCCCTACATACACAGAGTATAGAAAACAAATGAAATGCTATATATGAAATGCTACAGTATGACAAAAGAAATGCTATATATGAAATGCTACAGTATGACAAATGAAATGCTACAGTACTGATACCTTCTGCCTGTCACTCATAAGTGTCCATCCTGCTGTGTTTTGTATGTTTAGATCCTCCTTCAATGTGTTTAGAAACCACTTCCATGTAACAGTGTCTTCAACTTCAACTATGGCAATAGCAATGGGAAAGATACAATCATTGGGATCAACTCCAACAGCTGTCAACATCACTCCACCATACTTGTTCTTAATGTGGCACCCATCAATGCATATAATTGGCCTGCAAGCAAGTAAGAAACCTCTCTTGCATGCATCTAATGACATGTAACAGTTCTCAAAAACTCCAGCTTTTGTATTCACAAACATTGTACTTCCAGGATTGGACCTTCTAACTTCAGCTGCAAAGTCCCAAAGTAAATTTTACTATTCCAGTTCATCTCCATGTATTTGCTTTAGTGCAAATCTTCTTGCTCTTGCTAGCTTGCTTCTAGTAGGAAGCATATTGTAGTCCAAGTGAACAAGCCTTGCAAAGTTCTGCAAGGACATCTTCTCATCTGCTCTGAAAGTCTCCACATACCTGGCAGCTAGATATTTTGCTGTGAATTGCTTCAGTGCCCACTCTCTTTCACATGTATGTTCTCCCACATACTTCTTCACAACCCAAGATTTTGTCCTGCTATCGGGTGCAACAAATAAGAACCAGGGACAATCACCAACACAGCCAGCCCTAACCCTCTGCTTATCATTTTTAATGTATCGTATTTGCACTCTTTGTTTCACAATGTACTCTTGAATTGCTGCCCTTAGTTCAGTCACTGTCAAGAACACCATTCCTATATGAAAATTCACCTCTTTCATGTTCTCTGGCCTCCACCTTTTGAGCTTCACTTTCTTCTTCCTTGTTTTCCTTCCTTGAGCATCAACTACTTCCACTTCTTCTGCTGAATCACTCTCTTCAAGCTCAGAATCTTGCAACTCTTGCAGCTCATCAGATTCATAGTCACTGTCCTGCTCCAATATGGATTTCTTCTTTTTCTTCTGCTCAAATTTTTCATCCACCCATTCTTCATAAAGATCATCATCATCTTTACCTACTTCATTGTCAGAGTCAACCCAGTCTGAATCCCACTCACTGTCATCACTGTCACTGTCTTTTTCATTGCAAATTTCTTCTTCTACCACAAGCTTTCTCCTGCTTCTTCTGAGCTCATGGCCAACACTTTGTGCCATTGGTGGAACACTGCTACTGCCTACATTGTTGCTGCCTCCATGACACTGGTTCAAATTGCCTTTCTGAGCTTTAACCTTAAACCTAGGACTGCCCCTAATTCCAGTATTAAACTGAGGAGACTTAGGGCTTAGTACAGCAGGAAGATCAGG
Source organism: Triticum urartu (assembly GCF_003073215.2). NCBI lineage: Eukaryota > Viridiplantae > Streptophyta > Magnoliopsida > Poales > Poaceae > Triticum > Triticum urartu. Next base: position 377,474,705 of record NC_053027.1, on the reverse strand, counting down.
TGTACCACTAACATTAATGTCATCCATTGCATTGTCATATGTCATATCTTTATGGTCCACAAACAACTGAAAATACTGAAATTTTGGGACAACTGCTGTCATGTGCAATGTGTCAGTGTCGTAGTCCACAATCCGGAGACCATCAACTAGATTTTTTCCAGGGAGCAACCAATACAAAATGAAGTTTGATTGGTCACTATATCCTAATTGTTGCATAAAATCAGTGAGCCAGAGAGGAGACCATGTATCTACTTCACATCCATCAAACATAGCCTCTTTGCCATCAACATATGACTTCGACTTGCCAAATCCATAAAAAAACCATCATAATTGATTTCTACACTGAAAAGCTCCTCTTATGGTCCTAGATTGCAAAGGATTCGGTCACTGATTAGGGTTACGAACACATAACAGGGGAGAGATTGGGATTAGGGTTACGAGCACTTACCATATCGCGGAGGAGGATCTCCGGGTCACCGTAGATGTGGCGCCATCCTAGCGTCGCCGTCGCCAGACAACAGCTACCGCCGCCGGCAACGGCCCCCTCTTCTCACTGGAGCAGAGCTGCCGCCATCAATCCCCTGTTTCCGCCAGACAGGGAGAGGGAAAGGAAGAGGGAGATGGACCGCGAGTGAAAGTGATTTAGGGTTAGAGGGTTTTTCTGCAAATATACGCAGCCAGTCGTTATCCCGCCTGGGCCCTCTGGTGTCGACGTGGCACTGGTCAGCGGCGGTTAGACGAGATTAGGACCTCGGATGAACAACTTAAAAAGATATGGGACTCAAATATGCATTTTGAAAGAATTAGGACTCAAGTGACACTTTCAGAAAAGAATTAGGACCGCGCTTGCATTTTACTCAATGGAGAGAGACGATGTGGAATGAGCTCTGTCTCCCCGTTCCCCTCTTCTTAATCACCACGGGGGTGGCCGCTTCCCCTTCCTTTCTTTAATGCGGCTCAAAAAACAAAATGCAAAAAACAAACAAACAAAAAGCCCGCACGAAAACACATCCTAGCCCACAAAACGCTCGTGCGGGATCGCAGTTCGACAGAAAAAAAACAAACGGGCCGGTCCACACCTTAGACAGGCCGAAATGAGGGACAATCCGCCCTAGTGCGAATCTACACGCTGCACAAGATCGGACGGCTGAGCAGTCGACTGAGACTTCGCGAAGTCTCAGTCGACTGATATTTAGCAGCGCCGTTGAGATTATACTTAACATATCACTCAGCTCGCGGGTGGAGAAAGATTACTGATCATGGCATCATGATAAAAGGGGCATTTTCTCTGTTCGATCTACATACCGGATGCTCACAGGCATCAAGGCATAAAGAGAGGATTGGCTTGAAAACCGGCCTGGCCATTCAAATATCAAGGCGGACAAGAAATCTTGGACACAATTATGGAAGGCCAAGGTTCTATCAAAAGTATGTGTGTTCGTGTGGAGATTGGCTCATACTTCACTTCCGACAGGGACGACTAGACACGAGAGGAACATGGCGACCACATCAGCTTGTTCTATTTGCAATTTAGCAGAAGATGACTGGAGACACTCCCTGTTTGGTTGCCGGATGGCTCACTGTGTTTGGGCTTTGGGAGATGAAGAAGTGCTAGAGCATGTGATTTCAAACCAAGGTGAAGATGCTCGCTTATGGCTGTTCTGGTTGTTTGACACTATGCATCAACATGGTTTTGCACAAGTATTGGTCACAATGTGGGCAATATGGTGGGATCAACGGCGAGCCATCCATGACGGCGAGTTTCAGAGTCCGCTCACCACAATGGGATTTATCAACAGATACCTGGAAGAAATGGAGATTGTTGCGGCTCATGCTCCTTGTAGTCCAGTTTTACAAGCGAGGGCTGTTAGGATAAAACAATGGATCAAACTAGATGGAGATGCGGTGAAAATTAACGTTGATGGTGCTATATCATGAGATGGCAAGTTTGGAGCATCCGTTGCTGTTTGCAGGGACTCATCGGGACATTACCTGGGAGCTTCAGGCGTTGCTTTTGAAGGATTGGTTGAGCCGGCCAGTTTGGAGGTGCAGGCTTGCAATGAGGCCATATCTCTTGCCTTAGACCTTAATGTTCACAAAATTATTGTTGCTTCAAACTGCCTCGAAGTAATCAACAATATCAGTAAAGGAGGTTCCCCTGTTTATGGATTCATTCTGAAGGAAATTGCTCATCGTAAAAGAGAGTTATGCGATGTTAGCTTTTGTTTCAAACATAGAGAGTCGAACTATGCAGCTCATGCCCTTGCTAAGGTTGTAACTTCTTTACAAGCAGGGCGACATGTGTCGTGGTGGGCGCACGACAGATGCCATGGGATGGCTAAAGAGAGGAGGAGGCTCGAGGGTACTGGTGGGCTCCAGAGGTGAGGTCGGCATGAGCGAGCGCGCGACGCAAGACATACCCAGGTTCGGGGCTCTCCGGAGAGATAACACCCCTAGTCCTGCCGAGTGTGGTTAATATGTTACAGTACAGGGTTGCTCCTAGAGCCGTATGGGGGAAGAAGAAGGGCGGGCCAAGGCTTAGACTGCTCCCTCTCCCGGTGTGGCTAGTCTAGTTTGTTGTGTGAATGCTATTGTTCTCGTCGTGCTGCTTGCTCGTATGCATGAGGGCTCCTGGGGGGGGTTATAGGTCAACCCCCAGGGGTACAATGGAAATTTTACAAGGTTGTAGGGCCGGGTCATCAGCGTCTAGGAACCCGGTGCTGGGACCCGTCGGGTACCAGGTCTCACCGGGTTCCTCGGGCACGGGACCCACCGGGTACGGGGGCACTGTTGGCCGTCTTGTCGATCGTCAGGGCGTGGCCGAGTTGAGCCGGCTACAGTGGTGCTCCGTCAGGTCGCCGCTTGTTGGCGTCACGGGTGACGATGGGTGCACTGTTGCCACACCGAGCCTGGTCAGCGGGTAGGTGGGGGGCACTGTTGCCTCGTCCGGCTGACCAAAGGCATGGGCGGGGCACTGTGGCTTCGGTCATCAGTTGGTGGCAACTCGTCCCATCGTACGGCTGGGATGGGACAGCCATTGACCCTTGGCCGGGTTGGAGTACACGCCAATGGGGGTTGGCTTTTTGGATAAGTCTTGGTGCGTCGGGCTTGGCCGCCTTGGGCTGTCTTGCTGGAAAAGTCTTGAGGATTAGGCCGGGTCGAGCGACCCGGCCGAGTGCAAGCCGTCTTGAGGGGCGATGCCAGCCCCGTTGTTTTTTCAAAGGATTCGGGTTCCGTTGCCTGCCCGGGGTCCATCCCCCCGACAGTAGTCCCCGAAGTTGTGAAGGTCCGCCATCTTCGGATGGAAGGGCCTTCGCAGTTTCCCCTTTGAAGGAGGTGAATCTTGAGGCCGCCGGGTCTGGCAACACCCACTGTGTGCCGGCTTCCGGAAGCCGGATTGCGGTATCTTGATAGTGGCGGGAAACCGAGGAGTCCACCGAATCTTGGGAGGCAATCTTTCGGGCCTCGCGCGGGCGCCACGTGGCGTCCGAGAGCCGGAGGGGCCTAATAGGCCACGCGCGCGATAGGACAGGGCGATGCACAGAGGCCCGTGGCCGCGCGCCTATGGCCCACGTGCGCGGATTTATTGCGGTGTCCGCGAGTCGGTTGCTATTCTCGAGGCAGTTATTGCACGTGTACATGCGCAGTTATTGTGGGGAAGTGGGGGAGGCGAGCGCAAACGATCCCACTTCCCCACGTTTTGAACTGTGGCTTATAAATTGGGGCGAGGAGGGGGCGGTGGAAACCATTCTCACCCACGCCCCTGCCTTCGTCTTCCTTCCTCTGTTTCCTGCGAGCGCCGCGCACTGCGACGCCCGTTGCTTCGAGCAGAGCTTTGCGGTCACCCTCTTCTTCTTCTCTTGCTTCTTTGTTGATGCCGCTGCCGTCGGGCTTGTGGATGGGCTCGACCGTCACCCTCGAGGACATCGCCCAGCTCCGCGCCACCAGGCGCCTGCCGGGAGAGATGGAGGTCGCCGTGGGGCGAGCGGGAGCCGCGGCCCGAGGGCATGGAGAGGGTCGTCTTCCTCCCGAACTTTGAGCGCGGGTTCGGGCTTCCTGCGAGCGGCTTCTTCCGTGACTTCTTGGAGTTCTTAGGGCTCCAGCCTCATCATCTAGGCGACAGCGCCATTGTGCAGCTGTTCGGCTTCGTAACCCTCTGCGAGGGGTACCTGGGGGTCGAACCTTCGATCAACCTCTGGGTCCGCTTCTTCTCCTTGAAGCAGCAGGGCCGAGGGCCAGGGAGATGTTGGAGTGCGGGGCCGCCGTCATCTCCAAGCGGGCGGGCGCTGACTGCCCGAAGATGCCGTTGGAGGATTCTGCCAAGAAGTGGCAGAACTCTTTCTTCTACGTCTGCAACCTTGGCGCGGACCGCATCAACCTGCCACCCTTCGTCAACTCGCCGCCGAAGGAGAAGCAGAACTAGGGGTATTACCCCAAGCGTCCGTCGCAGGAGGTGCTCAACCTGTGTGAGTGGGTGTCTGTGATGAAGGAGCAGGAGGGGCTCACCGGCACCGACCTCATCACTGCCTTCATCGTCCGCCGGGTGCTGCCGCTGCAGCAGCGCAGCCATCTCATCGGGGAGATGACCGGCCTCCAGGACCCCAACCGCATGGCGAACATGCGGCTGGGCGCGGACCTGTTCACGCGCCGGGTCAACGACATCTCCAAGGCCAACCTCCAGGGCGACTGGGAGTTCGGGAAGGCCCCGTACAGTCGCGTGAACCTGGCATCCTCGGTGAGTCCTTGGTCTCCATTCTTTGCTGGCGCTTATCTTCTTGTCCGTCCCGACGCAACGCGGGAAGTGCTTCTGAATGCCATCTGTCATCCTTATGATTGGGCGCGGGGCGCAGGTGGTGCGCACTGCCTCGGAGGAGCCCGAGGCCCGCGGTGGAGAGGAGGAGGCGGCAGCTGACGAGGGCGCGGGCGCCGAGCCGGTAAGCCTTGAGCTTTCTTATGTATTCTTTTTGAATCGCCGGGTTGCTGGGTCAAGGTGCCGACATGAGCCGTTGATGCAGCAACGCCGGGTGGAGGAGGTGGCGGCATGGTCGAGGCTGGTTTGCCTCGGGGAGCGCCGGTGGCGAGGCAGCCGCATGGGAAGGACAGCGTCGTGCTGTGAGCCCCGATCGCGAAGCGCCCAGCGGACCCGGCCGGGGTGGCGAAGCCGGCCGCCAAGAGGAGGCGCGCCGTGCCATAGGAGAGGGCGGCGAGACCCGCCGTTCCGGTGGTGCCGAGGTAAGCTTTTCTTCTAGCTCGGACCGAGTTGCCGAGCAGCTTTGCTTGTCTCGTATTTACTTCATCTTGTGTTTCAGGTCGCCGATCTCACTGGCGGTGGCGGCAGTGGATGATGCGTCCGCCGAGGGCGCCATGTTCCGGAGGAGCCGGTCCGGAACCATCGACCGGGACAAGGAGGAGGAGGGGCGGGCGGATCCGGACCTTGTTCTGGACCCGTCCGACGCCAAAGGCCTGGCCTAGCGGGACCGGAACCGGGCCGAGGCGGAGCTGGAGGTGGCGTCGACCCAGGCTTGGGTTAGCGCCGTGGCGGCATGGGCGGGAGCCGACGAGGAACCGGCATGGCCAGAGATGCCGGCAGGGACGATGGCGTTGGAGACGGCCTTTGTGCCATCATCGGAGGGGGAGCACGACCACGATGGCCGCGTCGACGCGATGGACCTCGACCGGCAGGTCGTGGTCGTTGGGGATGGCGTCCCGCAGCAGACCGACGTGGTCGAGCGGGCGGGAGCCGGCGGAGGCGGCGGTGACGCCATCTTGGGGGAGGCGTCGTGGATGGCGCCGGCGGGGACAGCCCGGGCGCCGGTGAGCGAGACGCCGTTGGTGGTGGAGCCGCGAGCCAGTCGGCCCACGGAGCCGGCGTCGGAGCATGCCCTGGTGCTCAAGCCCGGGGGTCGTCGGGTCACAGCTGGCGCAAAGTGGGACCGGCGATGTCTTTTTCAGGCCCCCGATCCAGGAGGAGGCGGCGATGAACGTCGTGACCCGACGCGTGCGAGGGCGGGCGGACCGGATCCAGGCCTTCACCCAGGCCGAGGTCGAGGCGACGCAGGAGCTGGAGCGCATCGTGCTTGTAAGTTTCCTCCGCGTTCTTCTTTTCCTTTTTACTGCTTCTGCTTTGTGGGGGCGCGCTGGCGCGCACCCACTGGGTGTAGCCCCTGAGATTCGGGCCAACTGCGTAGCAGTTGGGTCGAATCTTATCTTGATGTCTTGTATTGATCACTTCTTTTTGCAGCAACTAGATGCCTATCGGGTAAGCATCTTCAACCGGCTCCTTGAGACGCACGGGCGTCTCAAGGAGCGGCTCGCCGCCAAGGAGGAGGAGCTCCGCGCCGTGGCAGGTACTTGCCTTGTATGCTTTTTTCCAGTGGGGGCGCGCTAGCGCACCCACTGGGTGTAGCCCCCGAGATTCGGGCCAACTGCGTAGCAGCTGGGTCGAATCTTAAGTAGTACTTTGTTTCTGAGTTTCTTTTCTGCAGCCGAGGTGTGATACGTCCATTTTGCATCATGCTTTTATATTGATATTTATTGCATTATGGGCTGTTATTACACATTATGTCACAATACTTATGCCTACTCTCTTATTTTACAAGGTTTACATAAACAGGGAGAATGCCGATAGCTGGGATTCTAGACTGGAAAAGGAGCAAATATTAGAGACCTATTCTGCACAACTCCAATAGTCCTGAAACTTCACGAAAGACGTTTTCAAAATATATAAAAAATACCGAGCGCAAGAAGTTCACCAGGGGGCCACACCCAGCCCACGAGGGTGGGGGGCGCGCCCTACCCCCCTGGGCGCGCCCCCTACCTCGTGGGCCCCCTGGTGGCCCTCCAATGACCATCTTCTGCTATCTGAAGTCTTTCGATGAGAAAAAAAAATCACAAGCCATCTTCTCGGATGAAACTCCGCCGCCACGAGGCGGAACCTTGGCGGAACCAATCTAGGGTTCTGGCGGAGCTGTTCTGCCGGGGAAACTTCCCTCCGGGAGGGGGAAATCTTCGTCACCATCATCACCAACGCTCCTCTCATCGGGTGAGGGCAATCTCCATCAACATCTTCACCAGCACCATCTCCTCTCAAAACCCTAGTTCATCTCTTGATCCAATTCTTGTCTCCAAGTCCGGGATTGGTACTAGTAGGTTGCTAGTAGTGTTAATTACTCCTTGTAGTTGATGCTAGTTGGTTTAATTGGTGGAAGATCATATGTTCAGATCCTATATGCATATTAATACCCCTCTGATTATGAACATGAATATGCTTTGTGAGTAGTTACGTTTGTTCCTGAGGACATGGGAGAAGTCTTGCTATTAGTAGTCATGTGAATTTGGTATTCGTTCGATATTTTGATGAGATGTATGTTGTCTCTCCTCTAGTGGTGTTATGTGAACGTCGACTACATAACACTTCAGCATTATTTGGGCCTGGAGGAAGGCATTGGGAAGTAATAAGTAGATGATGGGTTGCTAGAGTGACAGAAGCTTAAACCCTAGTTTATGCGTTGCTTCGTAAGGGGCTGATTTGGATCCATATGTTTCATGCTATGGCTAGGTTTACCTTAATACCTTTGTTGTAGTTGTGGATGCTTGCAATAGAGGTTAATCATAAGTGGGATGCTTGTCCAAGTAAGGACAGCACCCAATCACCGGTCTACCCACATATCAGATTATCAAAGTACCGAACGCGAATCATATGAGCGTGATGAAAACTGGCTTGACGATATTCCCATGTGTCCTCGGGAGCGCTTTTCTCTATATAAGAGTTTGTCCAGGATTGTCCTTTGCTACAAAAAGGATTGGGCCACCTTGCTGCACTTTATTTACTTTTGTTACTTGTTGCTCGTTACAAATTATCCTATCACAAAACTATCTGTTACCACTTATTTTAGTACTTGCAGAGAATACCTTGCTGGAAACCGCTTATCATTTCCTTCTGCTCCTCGTTGGGTTCGACACTCTTACTTATCGAAAGGACTACAATAGATCCCCTATACTTGTGGGTCATCAAGACTCTTTTCTGGCGCTGTTGCCGGGGAGTGAAGCGCCTTTGGTAGGTGGAATTTGGTAAGGAAAAATTTATATAGTGTGCTGAAATTTACTGTCTGTTGTTACTATGGAAAGTAATCCTTTGAGGGGCTTGTTCGGGGTATCTTCACCCTGACCAGTAGAGCAAAGAGTTGCTCCTCAACCTATTGAACCTACTGAAAATGAAAAATGAATTATTTCAAATTCCTTCGGGTATGTTAGAAAAACTGCTAGCTAATCCTTGTGCAGGAGACGGAACAATGCATCCTGATGAGCACCTAATATATGTTGATGACGTTTGTGGATTATTTAAGCTTGCAGGTGTACCCGGAGATGTTGTTAAGAAGAAGGTCTTCCCTTTATCTTTGAAGGAAGATGCATTGACACGGTACATGCTATGTGATGATATGGGGTCATGGAACTACAAACGATTGAAATTGGAATTTCATCAGAAGTTTTATCCTATGCATCTTGTTCATCGTGATCGCAATTATATATATAATTTTTGGCCTCGCGAAGGAGAAAGCATCACTCAAGCTTGGGGGAGGCTTAAATCAATGTTATATTCATGCCCCAATCATGAGCTCTCAAGAGAGATGATTATTCAAAATTTATATGCTTGGCTTTCTGATAACAATCGCACCATGCTCGATACTTCTTGTGTTGGCTCTTTTATGACGAAGATTATTGAATTCAAATGGAATATATTGGAAAGAATTAGACGCAACTCTGAAGATTGGGACCTCGACAAAGGTAAGGAGCTGAGAACCCCGTTGCAGACAACTTGTCTAGGTTAGAAAATGTGCTTGATGACCCACTTCCTATTGATGATAGCTTTCTTGATGAGCAATTAAATGTCATAAATGCTTCTCATACTGCTCCATGGTATGCTGATTATGCTAATTACATTGTTGCTAAGTTTATACCACCTACTTTCACATACCAGCAAAATAAAAAGTTCTTCTATGATTTGAGGCATTACTTTTGGGATGACCCACATCTTTATAAAGGAGTAGATGGTGTTATTAGACGTTGTGTACCTGAGCATGAACAGGAACAGATCCTACGCAAGTGTCACTCCGAAGCTTATGGAGGACTGCACATAAGGTATTGCAATCTGGTTTTTATTGGCCTACTCTCTTCAAAGATGCCCGTAAGTTTGTCTTATCTTGTGATGAATGTCAAAGAATTCATAATATTAGTAGACGTCAAGAAATGCCTATGAATTATTCACTTGTTATTGAACCATTTGATGTTTGGGGCTTTGATTATATGGGACCTTTTCCTTCGTCTAATCGGTATACACATATTTTAGTTGCTGTTGATTATGTTACTAAGTGGGTAGAAGCTATTCCAACTAGTAGTGTTGATCATAACACCTCTATTAAGATGCTTAAAGAAGTTATTTTTCCAAGATTTGGAGTCCCTAGATATTTAATGACTGATGGTGGTTCACATTTTATTCATGGTGCTTTCCATAAAATGCTTGCTAAGTATGATGTTAATCATAGAATTGCATCTCCTTATCACCCACAGTCTAGTGGTCAAGTAGAATTGAGTAATAGAGAACTCAAATTAATTTTGCGAAAGACTGTTAATAGATCTAGAAAGAATTGGTCCAAGAAACTTGATGATGCATTATGGGCCTATAGAACTGCATATAAAAATCCTATGGGTATGTCTCTATATAAAATGGTTTATGGAAAAGCATGTCACTTACCTCTTGAACTAGAGCACAAGGCATATTGGGCTATTAAAGAGCTCAATTATGATTTTAAACTTTCCGGTGAGAAGAGGTTATTTGATATTAGCTCACTCGATGAATGGAGAACCCAAGCCTACGAAAATGCCAAGTTGTTTAAAGAAAAAGTTAAAAGATGGCATGACAAAAGAATACAAAAGCGTGAGTTTAATATAGGTGATTATGTATTGCTATACAACTCTCGTTTAAGATTTTTTGCAGGAAAATTTCTCTCTAAATGGGAAGGTCCTTACGTTATCGAGGAGGTCTATCGTTCCGGTGCCATAAAAATCAACAACTTCGAAGGCACAAATCCGAAGGTGGTGAACGGTCAAAGAATCAAACATTATATCTCAGGTAATCCCATAAATGTTGAAACCAATGTTATTGAAACCGTAACCCTGGAGGAATACATAAGGGAAACTTTCCGGAACGTTTCAGACTCCGAAAAGGAATAGGTATGTGGTACGGTAAGTAAACCGACTCCAAAACAGTTTTTATGGCGATATTTCTCCATTTTGGAATATTTAGAAAAATAGAAAAATAAGTAGCAGTCCAGGAAGGACACGAGGCCTCCACAAGGGTGGAGGGCGCGCCCTACCCTACTGGGCATGCCACCCTACCTCGTGGGCACCTCGTGTGCTCTCTGGACTCCGTTTTCATATACGACATGTATTTTGGTCGGTAAAAATTCATTATATAATCTCCCGGGGGTTTTGACTCCCGTATCACGCAAATATCTCCTGTCTTTATTTCGAGCTGTCCTGCTGCAGATTTGAGCAACATGTCGTCCCAGGATTCGGAAGGAGAGAGCTATGTGGCTGATTACCTTGCAGATCCTAAAGTCTATGGGGATGTGGAGCATTGTGGATGGACTACGGAAGAAGAAGAGGACAATGAACCTAAGGGAAAGGAGGAGACAAGCTCAGATGAAGATGAAGTCCCACTACCTCAACCTAGGGACATGCATATGGAGTTCAAAAAGTCAAGCCTCCCTGATAGAGTAAAGAAACCTAAGATTGAGTTTATCCCTTTTCACCTCTTGCAGGAAAACAAACAGGAACTATGCAAAAAGATACTGAGCCTGGAGCAGGAGATCGAGGACTTAAGGGACCAAAATTCTGTCCTCAAGTGCAAATTAAGGAAAAAGCCTATGCCATCAACAAAACCATCACCTTCTCCACCAACAAAGAAGAATTGAGTATCTGGTATGGGCACTCCGCTTGGCAACTGCCAAGCTTGGGGGAGTGCCCCGGTATCGTATCACCATCACTTTTATCTTTACTATTTTTCTTAGTTCGATCCTTTTGGTAATATCTTGATCTAGTAGAATAAAATATTTTTAGTATGATCTAGTTGTGAGTTTTGCTTTATGATCCTTCTATGTAATCGAGTCCGTGAGCTATATAATAAATATTAGTGTTGAGTCAAGGGCTTGATTATTTTGCCATGATCCTAAGTGAATAAAAGAAAAGAGAAAGAAATAAAAAGAAACAAAGAGATCATATGGATCTTTATGGAGAGTAATGAGCTCACATAGAAAAAATATGATGAATAAAAGTTTTTGAGGGTTGACAAACATAGTTTTGCTCATCGTTGCAATTAATAGGAAGTAATAAAGAAAGAGAGGTCTTCACATATAAATATACTATCTTGGACATCTTTTATGATTGTGAGCACTCATTAAAATATGACATGCTAAAAAGTTGATGTTGGACAAGGAAGACAACATAATGGGTTATGTTTTCTTACATCTGAGATAAATTATATTGTCATGGATCATCCAACATAGTTGAGCTTGCCTTTCCCTCTCATGCTAGCCAAATTCATCCCACCAAGTAGAGATACTACTTGTGCTTCCAAATACCCTTAAATCAGTTTTGCCATGAGAGTCCACCATACCTACCTATGGATTGAATAAGATCCTTCAAGTAAGTTGTCATCGGTGCAAGCAATAAAAATTGCTCCCTAAATATGTATGACTTATTAGTGTGGGAGAAAATAAACTTTATACGATTGCGTGATATGGAAGAAATAAAAGCGACATACTGCATAATAAAGGTCCATATCACAAGTGGCAATATAAAGTGACGTTCTTTCACATTAAGATTTTGTGCATCCAACCATAAAAGCGCATGACAACCTCTGCTTCCCTCTGCGAAGGGCCTATCTTTTACTTTTATCTTCTACCTTGCATAAGAGTCATGGTGATCTTCACCCTTCCTTTTTACATTTTATCCTTTGCCAAGCACAATATGTTGGAAAGATCCTGGTATATATGGCTAATTGGATGTGAGTTTTCATGAACTATTATTGTTGACATTACCCTTGAGGTAAAACATTGGGAGGCAAAACTATAAGCCCCTATCTTTCTCTGTGTTTGATTAAAACTCCATAACCATAAGTATTGCATGAGTGTTAGCAATTGTGAAAGACTATATGATAGTTGAGTATGTGGACTTGCTGAAAAGCTCTTATATATTGACTCTTTCCTATGTTATGATAAATTGCAATTGCTCCAATGACCGAGATTATAGTTTGTTAGTTTTCAATGAAGTTTATGATTCAAACTTGAAATTGTGATTGAATTATTACTCTAGCATAAGAAATCATATGATAAGAATTATGTAAGTTGCTGTTCTAAGAATGATCATGATGCCCTCATGTCCGTATTTTACTTTTATCGACACCTCTATCTCTAAACATGTGGACATATTTTTCGATTTCGGCTTTCGCTTGAGGACAAGCGAGGTCTAAGCTTGGGGGAGTTGATACGTCCATTTTGCATCATGCTTTTATATCGATATTTATTGCATTATGGGCTGTTATTACACATTATGTCACAATACTTATGCCTATTTTCTCTTATTTTACAAGGTTTACATAAAGAGGGAGAATGCCGGCAGCTGGGATTCTGGACTGGAAAAGGAGCAAATATTAGAGACCTATTCTGCACAGCTCCAAAAGTCCCGAAACTTCATGGAAGATGTTTTCGGAATATATAAAAAATACCAAGTGCAAGAAGTTCACCAGGGGAGCCACGCCCTGCCCACGAGGGTGGGGGTGTGCCCTACCCCCTGGGCACGCCGCCCTACCTCGTGGGCCCCCTGGTGGTCCTCCTATGACCATCTTCTGCTATATGAAGTCTTTCGATGAGAAAAAAATCATAAGCCATCTTCTCGGATGAAACTCCGCCGCCACGAGGCGGAACCTTGGCGAAACCAATCTAGGGTTCTGGCGGAGCTATTCTGCCAGGGAAACTTCCCTCCGGGAGGGGGAAATCATCATCACCGTCATCACCAACGCTCTCTCATCGGGAGAGGGCAATCTCCATCAACATCTTCACCAGCACCATCTCCTCTCAAAACCCTAGTTCATATCTTGTATCCAATTCTTGTCTCCATGTCCGGGATTGGTACTAGTAGGTTGCTAGTAGTGTTAATTACTCCTTGTAGTTGATGCTAGTTGGTTTATTTGGTGGAAGATCATATGTTCAGATCCTATATGCATATTAATACCCCTCTGATTATTAACATGATTATGCTTTGTGAGTAGTTACGTTTGTTCCCGAGGACATGGGAGAAGTCTTGCTATTAGTAGTCATGTGAATTTGGTATTCGTTCGATATTTTGATGAGATGTATGTTGTCTCTCCTCTAGTGGTGTTATGTGAACGTCGACTACATGACACTTCACCATTATTTGGGCCTAGAGGAATGCATTGGGAAGTAATAAGTAAATGATGGGTTGCTAGAGTGACAGAAGCTTAAACCCTAGTTTATGGGTTGCTTCGTAAGGGGCTGATTTGGATCCATATGTTTCATGCTATGGTTAGGTTTACCTTAATACTTTTGTTGTAGTTGCGGATGCTTACAATAGAGGTTAATCATAAGTGGGATGCTTGTCCAAGTAAGGACAGCACCCAAGCACCGGTCCACCCACATATCAGATTATCGAAGTACCAAACGCGAATCATATGAATGTGATGAAAACTAGCTTGACGATATTCCCATGTGTCCTCGGGAGCGTGTTTCTCTATATAAGAGTTTGTCCAGGCTTGTCCTTTGCTACAAAAAGGATTGGGCCACCTTGCTGCACTTTATTTACTTCTGTTACTTGTTGCTCGTTACAAATTATCCTATCACAAAACTATCTGTTACCACTTATTTTAGTACTTGCAGAGAATACCTTGCTGGAAACCGCTTATCATTTCCTTCTGCTCCTCGTTGGGTTCGACACTCTTACTTATCGAAAGGACTATGATAGATCACCTATACTTGTGGGTCATCAAGACTCTTTTCTGGCGCCGTTGTCGGGGAGTGAAGCGCCTTTGGTAGGTGGAATTTGGTAAGGAAAATTTATATAGTGTGCTGAAATTTACTGTCACTTGTTACTATGGAAAGTAATCCTCTGAGGGGCTTGTTCGGGGTTTCTTCACCCCGACCAGTAGAGCAAAGAGTTGCTCCTCAACCTACTGAACCTACTAAAAATGAAAATGAAAATGAAAATGTCTGCTTTGAAATTCCTTCGGGTATGATAGAAAAACTGCTAGCTAATCCTTTTGCAGGAGATGGAACAACGCATCCTGATGTGCACCTAATATATGTTGGTGAAGTTTGTGGATTATTTAAGCTTGCAGGTGTACCCGGAGATGTTATTAAGAACAAGGTCTTCCCTTTATCTTTGAAGGAAGATGCATTGACATGGTATAGGCTATGTGATGATACGGGGTCATGGAACTACAAAAGATTGAAATTGGAATTTCATCAGAAGTTTTATCCTATGCATCTTGTTCATCGTGATCGCAATTATATATATAATTTTTGGCCTCGTGAAGGAGAAAGCATCGCTCAAGCTTGGGGGAGGCTTAAATCAATGTTATATTCATGCCCCAATCATGAGCTCTCAAGAGAGATGATTATTAAAAATTTATATGCTCGGCTTTCTGATAACAATCGCACCATGCTCGATACTTCTTGTGCCGGCTCTTTTATGATGAAGACTATTGAATTCAAATGGGATTTATTGGAAAGAATTAAATGCAACTCTGAAGATTGGGACCTCGACGAAGGTAAGGAGTCAGGTATGACACCTAAGTTTGATTGTGTTAAATCTTTTATAGATACCGATGTTTTTCGTAAATTTAGCACTAAATATGGACTTGACTCTAAGATAGTAGCTTCTTTTTGTGAATCTTTTGCTACTTATGTTGATGTCCCCAAGGAGAAGTGGTTTAAATATCATCCTCCCATAGAAGTAAAAGTAGTTGCACCTATTAAAGTTGAAGAAAAGACTATCACTTATAATGATCCTATTGTTCCTACTTCTTATGTTGAGAAACCACCTTTCCCTATTAGGATAAAGGATCATGCTAAAGCTTCAACTGTGGTTCGTAAAAGCAATATTAAAACTTATACACCTCCTGAGCAAATTAAAGTTGAACCTGATATTGCTATTGTTAAAGATCTCTTGTCTGATAATATTGATGGGCATGTTATTCATTTCCTTGATGAGACTGCTAGAATTGCTAAACCTTGTGCTAAAGATAAAAACAGACCTGTGGTAGGCATGCCTGTTATTTCCGTTAAAATAGGAGATCATTGTTATCATGGCTTATGTGATATGGGTGCTAGTGATAGTGCAATACCTTACAACTTATACAAAGAAATTATGCATGATATTGCACCTGCTGAGATAGAAGATATTGATGTCACAATTAAACTTGCCAATAGAGATACTATTTCACCAATGGGAATTGTTAGAGATGTTGAAGTCTTGTGCGGGAAAACTAAATATCCTGCTGATTTTCTTGTTCTTGGTTCCCCACAAGATAGCTTTTGTCCCATTATATTTGGTAGACCCTTCTTGAACACTGTTAATGCTAAGATAGATTGCAAAAAGGATGTTGTTACTATCGGTTTAGATGATATGTCTCATGAATTTAATTTCTCTAAATTTAGTAGACAACACCGTGAAGAAGAATTACCTAGTAAGGATGAAATTATTGGTCTTGCTTCTATTGCCGTACCTCCTAGTGATCCTTTAGAACAATATTTGCTAGACCATGAAAATGATATGTTATGAATGAAAGAATGGAAATAGATGAAGTATTCTTTAAATAGGAACCTATTTTGAAACACAATTTGCCTTTTGAAATCCTAGGGGATCCTCCTCCACCCAAGGGTGATCCCGTGTTTGAGCTTAAATCGTTGCTTGATACTCTTAAATATGCTTATCTTGATGAGAAAAAGATATATCCTGTTATTATTAGTGCAAACCTTTCAGAGCATGAGGAAGAGAGACTATTGAAAACTCTGAAGAAGCACCGTGCTGCTATTGGGTATACTCTTGATGATCTTAAGGGCATTAGTGCTACTCTATGCCAACATAAAATAAATTTGGAAGAAGATGCTAAACTAGTTCATGATCATCAACGACGGCTGAATCCTAAAATTAAAGAAGTGGTAAGAAAGGAAATACTAAAGCTCCTTGAGGCAGGTATAATCTATCATGTTGCTGACAGTCAGTGGGTAAGTCCTGTCCATTGTGTCCCTAAGAAGGGAGGTATTACTGTCGTTCCTAATGATAAAGATGAATTGATTCCTCAAAGAATTATAATAGGTTATAGGATGGTAATTGATTTCCACAAATTAAATAAGGCCACTAAAAGGATCATTACCCCTTAGCTTTTATCGATCAAATGCTAGAAAGATTATCCAAACATACACATTTTTGCTTTCTAGATGGTTATTCTGGTTTCTCTCAAATACCTATGTTAGCCAAGGATCAATCAAAGACTACTTTTACTTGCCCTTTTGGTACTTTTGCTTATAGATGTATGCCTTTTGGTTTATGTAATGCACCTGCTACCTTTCAAAGATGCATGATGGCTATATTCTCTGACTTTTGTGAAAAGATTTGTGAGGTTTTCATGGATGATTTCTCCGTCTATGGATCTTCTTTTGATGTTTGCTTGAGCAACCTTGATCGAGTTTTGCAAAGATGTGAAGAAACTAATCTTGTCTTGAATTGGGAAAAGTGCCACTTTATGGTTAATGAAGGTATCGTCTTGGGGCATAAAGTTTCTGAAAGAGGTATTGAAGTTGATAAAGCCAAGGTTAATGCTATTGAAAAGATGCCATGCCCCAAGGACATCAAAGGTATAAGAAGTTTCCTTGGTCATGCCGGATTTTATAGGAGGTTCATTAAGGACTTCTCAAAAATCTCTCGGCCTCTGACTAATTTATTACAAAAAGATATACCATTTGCCTTTGATGATGATTGTGTAGAAGCATTTGAAATACTTAAGAAAGCATTGATCTCTGCACCTATTGTTCAGCCACCTGATTGGAATTTACCTTTTGAAATTATGTGTGATGCTAGTGATTATGTTGTAGGTGCTGTTCTAGGGCAAAGAGTTGATAAGAAATTAAACATTATTCAATATGCTAGTAAAACCCTAGACAATGCTCAAAGAAATTATGCTACTACTGAAAAAGAATTCTTAGCAGTTGTATTTGCTTGTGATAAGTTCAGACCTTATATTGTTGATTCTAAAGTAACTATTCATACTGATCATGCCGCTATTAAATATCTTATGAAAAGAAAGATGCTAAACCTAGACTTATTAGATGGGTTCTCTTGCTACAAGAATTTGATTTACATATTGTTGATAGAAAGGGAGCTGACAACCCCGTTGCAGACAACTTGTCTAGGTTAGAAAATGTGCTTGATGACCCCTACCTATTGATGATAGCTTTCCTGATGAGCAATTAAATGTCATAAATGCTTCTCATACTGCTCCATGGTATGCTGATTATGCTAATTACATTGTTGCCAAATTCATACCACCTAGTTTCACATACCAACAAAAGAAAAAGTTCTTCTATGATTTGAGGCATTACTTTTGGGATGACCCACATCTTTATAAAGAAGGAGTAGATGGTGTTATTAGACGTTGTGTACCTGAGCATGAACAGGAACAGATCCTACGCAAGTGTCACTCCGAAGCTTATGGAGGACACCATGCTGGAGATAGAACTGCACATAAGGTATTGCAATCTGGTTTTTATTGGCCTACTCTCCTCAAGGATGCCCGTAAGTTTGTCTTATCTTGTGATGAATGTCAAAGAATTGGTAATATTAGTAGATGTCAAGAAATGCATATGAACTATTCACTCGTTATTGAACCATTTGATGTTTGGGGCTTTGACTATATGGGACCTTTTCCTGCCTCTAATGGTTATACACATATTTTAGTTGCTGTTGATTACGTTACTAAGTGGGTAGAAGCTATTCCAACTAGTAGTGCTGATCATAACACTTCTATTAAAATGCTTAAAGAAGTTATTTTCCCCAGATTTAGAGTCCCTAGATATTTAATGACTGATGGTGGTTCACATTTTATTCATGGTGCTTTCCGTAAAATGCTTGCTAAATATGATGTTAATCATAGAATTGCATCTCCTTATCACCCACAATCTAGTGGTAAAGTAGAATTGAGCAATAGAGAGCTCAAATTAATTTTGGAAAAGACTGTCAATAGGTCCAGAAAGAATTGGTCCAAGAAACTTGATGATGCATTATGGTCCTATAGAACTGCATATAAAACTCCTATGGGTATGTCTCCGTATAAAATGGTTTATGGAAAAGCATGCCACTTACCTCTCGAACTAGAACACAAGGAATATTGGGCTATTAAAGAGCTCAATTATGATTTTAAACTTGCTGGTGGGAAGAGGTTATTTGATATTAGCTCACTAGATGAATGGAGAACCCAAGCCTACGAGAATGCCAACTTGTTTAAAGAAAAAGTTAAAAGATGGCATGATAAAATGATACAAAAGCGTGAGTTTAATGTAGGTGATTATGTATTATTATAAAACTCTCATTTAAGATTTTTTGCAGGAAAACTTCTCTCTAAATGGGAAGGTCCTTACGTTATCGAGGAGGTCTATCGTTCTAGTGCCATAAAAATCAATAACTTCGAAGGCACAAATCCGAAGGTGGTGAATGGTCAAAGAATTAAACATTATATCTCAGGTAATCATATAAATGTTGAAACCAATGTTATTGAAACCGTAACCCCGGAGGAATACATAAGGGACACTTTCCGGAATGTTTCAGACTCCGAAAAGGAATAGGTATGTGGTACGGTAAGTAAACCGACTCCAAAGCAGTTCTAATGGCAATTTTCTTCCGTTTTGGAATATTTAGAAAAATAGAAAAATAAGAAGCAGTCCGGGAAGGACACGAGGGCTCCACGAGGGTGGAGGGCGCGCCCTACCCTCATGGGCGCGCCCCCCTACCTCGTGGGCACCTCGTGCACTTTCCGGACTCTGTTTTCTTACACGACACGTATTTTGGTCTGTTAAAATTCATTATATAATCTCCTGGGGGTTTTGACTCCCGTATCACGCAATTATCCTCTGTTTGTGTTTCGAGCTGTTGCTGCTGCAGATTAGAGCAAGATGTCTTCACAAGAGTCAGTCGGGGAGAGCCGGGTGTCTCATCCGGCACCGAGATCAATGACAAACAACAATGTTGACCTCTTTGGGCCAGCAACGGAGGAAGAGATGGAGGCTGATTTGAAGGGGATAGATGCCATGGAAGAGGATCAAGAAGTCACTTCCCGCTTCCGAGCTGGATTCACAATGGGAGAACTCCAGAGCTCGGCTATTCCAAACTCGGTTATCCCTTCCAATGTTAGATTTCTTTCTTATGAGAATATGAAAAAGACTGTCACTGGTTCTCCCGTAGCTATGCAGCACCCTTGGGTGCAGGGAGCTTTGGATGTTACAGGAAAACTCCGAAAGGAAATAATGAACCTCAAGCAGCAAGTCAATAAGCTCGAGGAGGAGAATCGTATCCTGAGGGGCATCATCGCCAAGAATATCACATCACCATCCCCGAAAAGAGAGACATAATCACATGGGTATGGGCACTCCCCTTGGCAACTGCCAAGCTTGGGGGAGTGCCCCGGTATCGTATCACCATCACTTTTATCTTTACCTTTTTCTTAGTTCGATCCTTTTGGTAATATCTTGATCTAGTAGAATAAAAGCTTTTAGTATGATCTAGTTTTGAGTTTTGCTTTATGATCCTTCTATGTAATCGAGTCCGTGAGCTATATATAATAAAGATTAGTGTTGAGTCAAGGGATTGAATATTTTGCCATGATCCTAAGTGAATAAAAGAAAAGAGAAATAAGTAAAAAAGGGAAACAAAGAGATCATATGGATCTTATGGAGAGTAATGAGCTCACATAGAAAAAGTATGATGAATAAAAGTTGTTGAGAGTTGACAAACATAGCTTTGGTCATCGTTGCAATTAATAGGGAGTAATAAAGAAAGAGAGGTCTTCACATATAAATACACTATCTTGGACATCTTTTATGATTGTGAGCACTCATTAAAATATGACATGCTAAAGAGTTGACGTTGGACAAGGAAGACAACGTAATGAGTTATGTTTTCTTACATCTGAGATAAATTATATTGTCATGGATCATCCAACATGGTTGAGCTTTCCTTTCCCCCTCATGGTAGCCAAATTCATCGCACCAAGTAGAGATACTACTTGTGCTTCCAAATACCCTTAAACCAGTTTTGCCATGAGAGTCCACCATACCTACCTATGGATTGAGTAAGATCCTCCAAGTAAGTTGTCATCGGTGCAAGCAATAAAAATTGCTCTCTAAATATGTATGACTTATTAGTGTGGGAGAAAATAAGCTTTATACGATTGTGTGATATGGAAGAAATAAAAGCGATAGACTGCATAATAAAGGTCCATATCACAAGTGGCAATATAAAGTGACGTTCTTTCGCATTAAGATTTTGTGCATCCAACAATAAAAGCGCATGACAACCTCTGCTTCCCTCTGCGAAGTGCCTATCTTTTACTTTTATCTCCTACCTTGCATAAGAGTCATGGTGATCTTCACCCTTCCTTTTTACATTTTATCCTTTGGCAAGCACAGTATGTTGGAAAGATCCTGGTATATATGGCTAATTGGATGTGAGTTTTCATGAACTATTATTGTTGACATTACCCTTGAGGTAAAATGTTGGGAGGCAAAACTATAAGCCCCTATATTTCTCTGTGTCCGATTAAAACTCCATACCCATAAGTACTGTGTGAGTGTCAGCAATTGTGAAAGACTATATGATAGTTGAGTATGTGGACTTGCTAAAAAGCTCTTCTATATTGACTTTAGCCTATGTTATGATAAATTGCAATTGCTCCAATGACTGAGATTATAGTTTGTTAGTTTTCAATGAAGTTTACGATTCATACTTGTGATTGAATTATTACTCTAGCATAAGAAATCATATGACAAGAATTATGTAAGTTGCTGTTCTAAGAATGATCATGATGCCCTCATGTCCGTATTTTATCGACACCTCTATCTCCAAACATGTGGACATATTTTTCGATCTCGGCTTTCGCTTGAGGACAAGCGAGGTCTAAGCTTGGGGGAGTTGATACGCCCATTTTGCATCATGCTTTTATATCGATATTTATTGCATTATGGGCTGTTATTACACATTATGTCACAATACTTATGCCTATTCTCTCTTATTTTACAAGGTTTACATAAAGAGGGAGAATGCCGGCAGCTGGGATTCTGGGATGGAAAAGGAGCAAATATTAGAGACATATTCTGCACAGCTCCAAAAGTCCTGAAACTTCACGGAAGTCAATTTCAGAATATATAAAAAATACTGAGCGCAAGAAGTTCACCAGGGGGGCCACACCCTGCCCACGAGGGTGGGGGGCGCGCCCTACCCCCCTGGGCGTGCCCCCTACCTCGTGGGCCCCCTGGTGGCCCTCTGATGGCCATCTTATGCTATATGAAGTCTTTCGATGAGGAAAAAAATCATAAGCCATCTTCTCAGATGAAACTCCGCCGCCACGAGGCAGAACCTTGGCGGAACCAATCTAGGGCTCCGGCGGAGGTGTTATGTCGGGGAAACTTCCCTCCGGGAAGGGGAAATCATCGCCATCGTCATCACCAACACTCCTCTCATCGGGAGAGGGCAATCTCCATCAACATCTTCACCAGCACCATCTCCTCTCAAAACCCTAGTTCATCTCTTGTATCCAATTCTTCTCTCCAAGTCCGGGATTGGTACTAGTAGGTTGCTAGTAGTGTTAATTACTCCTTGTAGTTTATGCTAGTTGGTTTATTTAGTGGAAGATCATATGTTCAGATCCTATATGCATATTAATACCCCTCTGATTATGAACATGATTATGCTTTGTGAGTAGTTACGTTTGTTCCTGAGGACATGGGAGAAGTCTTGCTATTAGTAGTCATGTGAATTTGGTATTCATTCGATATTTTGATGAGATGTATGCTGTCTCTCCTCTAGTGGTGTTATGTGAACATCGACTACATGACACTTCACCGTTATTTGGGCCTAGAGGAAGGCATTGGGAAGTAATAAGTAGATGATGGGTTGCTAGAGTGACAGAAGCTTAAACCCTAGTTCATGTGTTGCTTCGTAAGGGGCTGATTTGGATCCATATGTTTCATTCTATGGTTAGGTTTACCTTAATACTTTTGTTGTAGTTGCAGATGCTTGCAATAGAGGTTAATCATAAGTGGGATGCTTGTCCAAGTAAGGACATCACCCAAGCACCGGTCCACCCACATATCAGATTATCAAAGTACCGAACGCGAATCATATGAACGTGATGGAAACTAGCTTGACGATATTCCCATGTGTCCTCAGGAGCGCTTTTCTCTATATAAGAGTTTGTCCAGGCTTGTCCTTTGCTACAAAAAGGATTGGGCCACCTTGCTGCACTTTATTTACTTTTGTTACTTGTTGCTCGTTACAAATTATCCTATCACAAAACTATCTGTTACCACTTATTTTAGTACTTGCAGAGAATACCTTGCTGGAAACCGCTTATCATTTCCTTATGCTCCTCATTGGGTTCGACACTCTTACTTATCGGAAGGACTACGATAGATCCCCTATACTTGTGGGTCATCAGCCATATCTGCATATGCTAGGCTCGTCAAGTTTAACCCGAGTATTCTGCATCTGCAAAACTGGCTTGCACCCATTGTAGATGAACGTAGAGCTTATCACACCCGATTATCACGAGGTGTCTCGGCACGACGAACTTTGGCAACGGTGCATACTCAGGGAGAACACTTTTATCTTGAAATTTAGTGAGAGATCATCTTATAAAGCTACCGCCGAACTAAGCAAAATAAGATGTATAAAAGATAAACATCACATGCAATCAAAAATATGTGACATGATATGGCCATCATCATCTTGTGCCTTTGATCTCTCCAAAGTACTGTCATGATCTCCATTGTTACTGGCATGACACCATGATCTCCATCATCTTGATCTTTTATCAACGTGTCGTCACATGGTCATCTCACTAGCTATTGCTTTTGCAACTATTGCTATCGCATAGCGATAAAGTAAAGCAATTACATGGCACTTGCATCTTATGCAATAAAGAGACAATCATAAGGCTTCTGCCAGTTGCCGATAACTTCAACAAAACATGATCGTCTCATACAACAATTTATATCTCATCACGTCTTGACCATATCACATCACAACATGCCCTGCAAAAACAAGTTAGACGTCCTCTACTTTGTTGTTGCAAGTTTTACGTGGCTGCTACGGGCTGAGCAAGAACCGTTCTTACCTATGCATCAAAACCACAACGATAGTTCGTGAAGTTAGTGTTGTTTTAACCTTTGCAACGACCGGGCATAGCCACACTCGTTTCAACTAAAGTTGGAGAAACTGACACCCGCCAGCCACCTGTGTGCAAAGCATGTCGATAGAACCAGTCTCGTGTAAGCGTACGCGTAATGTCGGTCCAGGCCGCTTCATCCAACAATACCGCCGAACCAAAGTATGACATGCTGGTAAGTAGTATGACTTGTATCGCCCACAACTCACTTGTGTTCTACTCGTGCATATAACATCTACGCATAAACCTGGCTCTGATACCACTGTTGGGGAACGTAGTAATTTCAAAAATTTCCTATGCACACTCAGGATCATGGTGATGCATAGCAATGAGAGGGGAGAGTGTGTCCATGTACCCTCGTAGACCGAAAGCGGAAGTGTTAGCACAACGCGGTTGATGTAGTCGTACATCTTCACGATCCGACCGATCAAGTACCGAACGCATAGCACCTCTGAGTTCTGAACACGTTCAACTTGATGACGTCCCTCGAACTCCGATCCAGCCGAGATTTGAGGGCGAGTTCCGTCAGCACGACGGCGTGGTGACGATGTTGATGTTCTACCATCGCAGGGCTTCGCCTAAGCACCGGTACGATATTATCAAGGTGGACTATGGTGGAGAGGGGCACCGCACACGGCTAAAAGATCTAAGAGATCAATTGTTGTGTCTATGGGGTGCCCCTCTCTTCCGTATATAAAGGGGAGAGGAGAGGGCCGGCCAAGGGGAGGAGGCGCGCCCAAGGGGGGAGTCCTACTCCCACCGGGAGTAGGACTCCTCCTTTTCCTATTTGGAGAGGGAGAGGGAAGGAAGAGGAAGGAGGGAGGAAGGAGGAAGGAAAGGGGGGGGGGGCGCCCCCCCTCCCAATTCGGATTGGGCTTGGGGGGAGGGGGGTGGCCCCTCCCTTGCTCCTATCCCCTCCTTTCCGCTAAAGCCCATTAAGGCCCATATACCTCCCGGGGGGTTCCGATAACCTCCCGGTGCTCCGGTATTATTCTGATCTCACCCGGAACCATTCCGGTATCCAAATATAGTCGTCCAATATATCGATCTTTATGTCTCGACCATTTCGAGACTCCTCGTCATGTCCGTGATCACATCTGGGACTCCAAACTACCATCTGTACATCAAAACACATAAACTCATAATATAACCGTCATCAAACTTTAAGCATGCGGACCCTACGGGTTCGAGAACTATGTAGACATGACCGAGACACGTCTCCGGTCAATAACCAATAGCGGAACCTGGATGCTCATATTGGCTCCTATATATTCTACGAAGATCTTTATTGGTCAGACCGCATAACAACATACGTTGTTCCCTTTGTCATCGGTATGTTACTTGCCCAAGATTCGATCGTCGGTATCTAATAGCTAGTTCAATCTCGTTACCGGCAAGTCTCTTTACTCGTTCCTTAATACATCATCCCGCAACTAACTCATTAGTTGTAATGCTTGCAAGGCTTAAGTGATGTGCATTACCGAGAGGGCCCAGAGATACCTCTCCGACAATCGGAGTGACAAATCCTAATCTCGAAATACGCCAACCCAACAAGTACCTTCGGAGACACCTGTAGAGCACCTTTATAATCACCCAGTTACGTTGTGATGTTTGATAGCACACAAAGTATTCCTCCGGTAAACGGGAGTTGCATAATCTCATAGTCATAGGAACATGTATAAGTCAGGAAGAAAGCAATAGCAACATACTAAACGATCAAGTGCTAAGCTAACGGAATGGGTCAAGTCAATCACATCATTCTACTAATATTGCAATCATGTTAATCAAATGATAACTCATGTCTATGGTTAGGAAACTTAACCATCTTTGATTAACGAGCTAGTCAAGTAGAGGCATACTAGTGACACTATGTTTGTCTATGTATTCACACATGTATTATATTTCCAGTTAATACAATTCTAGCATGAATAATAAACATTTATCATGAAATAAGTAAATAAATAATAACTTTATTATTGCCTCTAGGGCATATTTCCTTCAATATATGCCTTGTGTGTTGCATCTCATTCTTGGATTACTTGCTCCTATCATATGCTTGGTTGCAACAATATCATTTCTTCACATATGCCATGTCCCATTGCTTGTCACATGCTTGACATGATTGCCTCATGCATGATGAACAATTGCTCTTTCTATTGTGTTGACTGCGACACTATATTCACTACACCATATGCACGTTATGCTTGGATTGTCTTGCACTTGACCCATGTGTTTAGACACTTCATTTTATTTGGTGTTGTGAATGCTTCTTATGCCTACCATAGACCTTTCATTGAGCGCTTTGCACATGTTTGCTATGACTTTGAGGTAGATGCTTATTCTCTTGTTACACATATTTGCATCACTACCTCACATTTACATGCTTGTCCCCATGATATCTTTGATCGTGCTCGATTGATATGTTTTGCACTAACGCTAACCACATTTGTTTTTCCAAGTGTTTGTTGTCCATACTCCTTTTGAAGGAATCACAAGATAGTGCGACATTGGAGAGTGCCCATTCCGAGCTTCAAGATGACAAGTACTTGGTGAACGTGCACTTCTACATGGCGAAGCCATCTCTTTCCCATGGTGATTTGGTTTTCGATCCGAGGTCAGATCTTTCCCAAGGGAGGGGAGATGATGCGGAGCATCCTATGGACATCACCATGTCAAGAGTCGGTTCGGCGAGTGACACGTGCGACATCTACTTCACATACACAAAGGTGAATCGTCTCCTTTACACGTGCTCACTTGACACCTTCGAGGATGGTATACTACTTGACACTCCACTCGTGTGCATGCATAGGTATTGTCAGAACACTACGGACGACGAGGAGGAGTGCAAGCACCAAGGAACAACTACACCATCCGCGTGGGAAGCCTGGAAGCGACGATGGAAGAAGACGGATTTGCTGAAGCTACAGCGGCCGGACATCCGGGCCAGAGGCCGGACATCCAGCGCCTAGGCAGCCACGCAAGAGCTGCCCCAACAAACGGCCAACAACCTTAGTGGTCGGACATCCAGCCCGTGTGCCCAGACATCCGACGCCCCGCCAACTCCCGGACATCCGGCCTCTCCCCCGTAAATCCAGCATCGACGACAGAACGCACCAGAAGTTTGGCCACTTCAGCCCGGACATCCAGCCCGAGCCCCGGACATCCGACGCCTCCCGAAGCCCCGGACATCTGGCCCCCCGCCTGGACATCTGGCACCTGCGCGTGCACAGCTGGGCCAGAGGCCCATGTATCCCCTCCTCACTTACCCCTTCTGTAACATCCCAAATTTTCAATTTGGAATGTTATACATAGATCATTCTTGCATATCATATTTTATTGCATTTTCGTTCCGCAATCCTCGAAATCCTAAGCAACTCAAGGACCCTCGGAGAGAGTTGGGGAATTTCCCGGTTTTCATATTTGTTTTTTATCAAATAATGAAACGAGGATTTTTGATTTTCATTATTTTTCTCTCGGAAAATATTTCATATTAATATATGAGAGGAGATAATATGACTTCTCCAAAATAATTGAACTACTGGAGGAAAAATATTAAAATCATTTATTTGATTTTATGTGGGGTTTTATTCGCATTAGAAAAATTGCACATTTTCAAAATTGCATTTTAGGCCAAGAAAATGTTCATCTTGTTCTAAATATTTTATTTAGACGGTGAAAATTTATTTTGGCATTTTTAGTTTTTTATTTTATTTTCTGGGATTTTTTTTCTGTTCGGCGGAATTATTAAAAAAAACGCGCCTAGGCCGACTGGGCCGAAGCCCAGCCGCCGCCGTCTCCCGCGCGGAGCCGCGCGCGCCGCCGCCGCTGACTCGGACCGGAGTCCGAGCCGGACTCCTCCTCCCCGCCGCCTTGCCCCTCCTCCAAGCCACCCCTCCCCCCTTGTATACCGCCTCCGTCCCCACCACCACCACCAAACCCCGCAGCCCCGAGCCGAGCCGCGCTGCCGCTTCCCGAGCTGCGCCGCCGCTTCCGCGCCTCGCCATCGCCACTGCACCACTGCCGCCGCCGCCCCTCGTCCCGCCGCCCCGCTAGCCCGTTGCCCCGCCGCCCGAGCCCCGCCTCACCGGAACCTCGCCGGAGAGGTAACGCGCCGTTCCACCGCCGCCCGGTTTTTTTAGAAACCGTTTCAGTTTTTTTTTAAAAACCCTAGTTCATTTTTTAGATCAGTTCGCCGGTTTTTGCCGGTTCTTCTATTTAGCGGACGTTCGTCCGTACGTTCGTTTCAACGAACGGTTCTTGCTCGTTAGTTACAGATAACGAATGCTCGTTCGTTAGCCTGTTCGTCAATTTTCTTTTATTGGATTTTTCCGCGATTATTCTCGATCGTGATTTGTGATCCGATTTTCGTTTTGGTTTATCTTTTCGCTCGTTAGTCGGAATCAGGCGATTCAAGTGCCTAGATCTTCGTCTCGAGACCCTCTTTCCGCTTAACCAACTTGAACAAGATTTTGGTACTGTAAAATTTCACCTTAGTTCAGATTAGTAAACGGATCTTGTTTCCTTCGCCGTTTGAGTTTCGTTGCTCCGTTTGGTTTGATTCTTTTTGCAAACCGGAGTTCTTAAGTTGAACTTTCCGGTTAGATCTTCTTATTTGAGTTTTACCCGTGTTTCTTTGATTGTTGCTTATGTATGGTATTGTTTGTTTGCGATAGAATTCCTGGAGTGCGAAGCGTGTTATTTGGAGTCTCTAGGTTACGCAGATCGTCAGCAAGGCAAGTAACACTTTGATCATATCCCTTTATCACCCAGTTTTATGCATTAGTTCCAATCCTCAAACATTGCATGATTAGGATGTCATTAACTTGTGGGTTGGGAAGTAGTTGATGAGGTAGAACCTATTGCCATGTTATATTCAAACCCTTGGGAGTTACTTCTACACGTTGCTTATATTGTTATGCTATGCTCGTAGACGTAGTTTAGGTGAGTGAAATCCATGACAGATGTGAGATTGTGAATTAATGGTTCAACTTAAGGTGGCAACTTAAATACACATATGGGTGGATTGAGGCACCTGGAGTACCCAGTGCTGCCTGTATTTTTGGAAATCTCGGAGTACCCGTGTGATCTTCCTATGGACCGCCACCCAGGCTCAAAGGGAACTGAGATTATTCATGCTAGAAACTTCCGTGTGCAGCCACAAGCTATTATGGGCTCTAGCATAGTTGAGTAAGTTACGTGAAGCTCTTGAAAAGGTGGATCAGCAGGTAGTGGGTTGTAGGTTTGGTATGGTCTGCCCGGAGTAGAGACTTAATGTTTTTGAAAGACTGTGTCTCAGTCATCCGTTTCTCAAACACCATGTAGTGCGAGAAATCCAACGGAGGCGATCGAGTCTTGTGGGGAAAAGTGCGCAAACCTCTGCAGAGTGTACAAACTAATCATGGTTCGCTGTGTCCCCGGTTATGGACAATCTTGAGTATCTAGTAGTTGGAGTATATTAAGTATCTCATCACTCTTAAGTAATATTGTTGGGTTGTTAATCACTTTAATTGGGATTGAGTTGGAGGAACCTTCTCAATGATGTTTCAACTACCACGATAGTAAATTTAAAATCTATTCCTTTGTTGTAGGGAAAAATCTGCTTTTTTGCAAAACTGTAACCATAGAGCTTTCCACCAGCCAAATATGCATGTAGTGATAGCATTATTCTGTTCTTGCTCTACTGTGTTACTTTGCCAGCATATTCCATGTGCTGACCCGTTTTCGGGCTGCAACGTATTATGTTGCAGACTTTTTAGATGAGGAGTAAGGTTCGTTAGGTCGTTGCCGTGCAGCTTAGTTATGCCGTTGGAGTTGATGGACTCACTTTATCTTCCAAGCCTTCCACTATTATCGTATTAGATGGCCTTAAGCCATATTTATTGTAATAAGATCTCTTTTGAGACATCCGATGTAATAAGTGTGTGATTGCTACTCTGTTATAAATCCTTCGAGTACTGTGTGTGTCAGCATTACCGATCCAGGGATGACACTGAAGTACAGAGACTTGACCGTCTGAGGTCGGGTCGCTACAAAGATGGTATCAGAGCACACGCTGAGTGTAGGACACGACCACTAAGATAAAACCATAGGTCACTCTTCTCTACTCATTCTGACTCCTCTCCATTTTCTACTCTTTAGGATGGCGGAGATGAAGAACAAGTTTGCAC
This sequence comes from Triticum urartu, assembly GCF_003073215.2. Lineage (NCBI taxonomy): Eukaryota > Viridiplantae > Streptophyta > Magnoliopsida > Poales > Poaceae > Triticum > Triticum urartu. Next base: position 377,445,029 of record NC_053027.1, on the reverse strand, counting down.
AACCGGAGGAAGAATCACCTTTTGGACGACACTTGAAGGAAGTCACTAGATACTTGAACATTGGAATACCAAGCTTCACCGGGACATACAACGCCACTTTACCAGAAGAGGAGCGATGGATGATTCAAGTTCAAGTTCCAGGAAGGACCTTCACGCCAGTCACTAAACCTATAGAATTTTCCTTCGACGCACCAACCTGGAGTTTAGGAAAGAGTATGGCAGCTCACATCACCATGGGACGCATTGGAGAAGTATATCACAAGGATCTTAAGGACACTATCTACCAGATAAATGGGCGCCGAGACGAGCAATGGGAGATGATCAGCACCAGGAGGGATAGATCAATTGCAGCTTTCATCCAGGAACTAAACCAACACATTCGACGCCAGGAGAATCAGATGTTCGCAGACTTGATAGATTTGAAGAAGGCGAAGACAAGGATCATCGAGCTGGAAGAAGAACTTAAGTCTACACGCGATGGATATGAGGAGGAAATTGCGACACTACTAGAGAAGAATGACGACCTGATTAAGAAGATCGGAATATTCATGGGAGACCCCACTCTAGTAGAAGAAGATGAAGAACCCAAGGAGATTTGTCCGGAGGACTACATCATCATCGACGACACCGACTCCGACCCTAGTGATGATGACTTTAAAGACAAAGCTGGAGCAGATATCATGGAGTCTTCCACCGATCAAAATTTCTAGATGACCACCCAATTATTAGTAGTATTCCCCCATGTATTCAGTAGTAGTTGAGCACTTTTGTGATAGTTCTAGACCGCTTGTATGCCCTTGCTTGATTGATTGAGTGAAATGATTGTGTTTGTCTCATGTGCATATGGGTAGTGCCTTCTCATTAGACCTCATTCTATTCTAATCACTTCCATCTAAACCCATCAGATGCCTCCGAGATGTGACCCTAGATTTGCCTTTCCGCCGGAGCTCACTCAGTTGATCCAGCAGCAGAACACCTTGATGCAATTGCTAGTTCAGAACCAGGGTAACAACAACAATAACCCGCCGCCAGTGGACAACCTAGCCCGTTTTCTAAGGTTACAACCGCCGGTGTTTTCCATTAGCACCGAGGCTATAGTAGCAGATGATTGGCTCCGCAGGATTGTAAGGGAGTTAACCACTGCAGGATGCACTGATGCTGAGAAGGTGCATTTTGCCGCACATCAGTTGGATGGACCAGCAGCATCATGGTGGGAGAATTACACTGTCACCTACCCCATAGCCACGGTGACATGGGACCAGTTTCAGCAAGCTTTCCGTACAGCTCATGTCTCAACTGGACCCATGAATCTGAAGAAGCGTGAGTTTCGCAACTTACGCCAGGGGAACCGTACTGTGGCTCAGTACGTGGATGAGTTTAGCAAGCTATCTCGCTATGCCCCTGACGATGTGGCCACAGATGCTGCGAAGCAGGAGAAATTTATGGAAGGGCTGAATGATGAGATGAGTATGCAGTTGATGGTAGCAACCTTCCACAACTACCAGGAGTTGGTGGATAAGGCTCTTATGATTGAAGGGAAGCAGCAACAGATTGAGAGCCGTAAGAGGAAGTATGGACAAGGGAGGTATAACTCAGGAGCTCAGTAGAAGCCTCGCCTAACCCCGAACTCGGGAGGACTTGTTCATAACCATGGAGGTCATAACCACACCGGAGGAGGATCGCATAACCACAATGGTACTAAGAATGGGAATGGGAACGGAGCCAATAACAATCAGAACCGCCCCAATCCAGCCACACCCGCCAAAAGAGATCTAAGTCACGTTACTTGCTTCAAGTGCGGGAAGACTGGACACTATGCCATGGAGTGCCCTGAAGGAAAGAATGGAAATGGAAATGGGAGCGCTTGGAAGAAGCCCAATCCATTCAACAAAGGACAAGTGAACCACGTTAACGTGGAGGAGGTTGAAGAGCAGCCGGACGCGGTAATAGGTAAGGTTTTGGTTAAGTCATTTACCGCTCTTGTTCTATTTGATACTGGTGCATCGCATTCATACATATCAAGGGAATTCGTGGATAAGTTTAAACTACCAACCCAAACCCTTAGGACCCCTTTCTTAGTGAGTTCACCTGGAGCAGAGTATATGGCTAGTCGATGGTGCGACCAGATACCCCTAACCATTGGCACCCATGTTTTTCCGTCCGACCTAATTATCTTGGAGTCACAAGGATTGGATGTGATATTAGGCATGGACTGGATGTCAAAGTATGGAGGAAGTATTGACTGTGCTAGTAAGTCGATTTATCTCACCACCCCGGAGGGAAAAAGGATTAAGTATGTATCTAGGCATGTGCCTAGGAGGAGCCAAGTGAATACCCTCACGGGAGTTGTTCAGGAGGAAGTGCCTGTAGTTAGGGATTACCCGGTTGTTTTCCCAGAGGAGTTACCAGGAATGCCACCGGATCGAGACATTGAATTTTTGATAGAGCTACTGCCAGGTACCGAGCCAATAGCCAAGAGACCCTATTGGATTCCCGCGAATGATTTGGAGGAAATTAAGTAATAGATCAAGGAGTTATTGTAGAAAGGTTACATTCGAAGGAGTTCATCACCTTGGGGATCCCCAGTGCTTTTGGTTGAGAAGAAGGATAAATCCCTAAGAATGGTTTTTGATTATCGGGCCTTGAATGAAGTGACGATCAAGAACAAGTACCCACTGCCGATGATCAATGATCTGTTTGATCAGCTGCAAGGAGCTAAGGTGTTTTTGAAGATCGATTTGCGATCGGGGTACCATCAGTTGAAGATTCGAGAGAAAGATATACCAAAGACAACATTCACCACGCGTTACGGATTATATGAGTATACGGTCATGTCGTTTGGACTGACCAACGCCCCTGCCTATTTCATGAGCATGATGAACAAGGTATTCATGGAATATTTGGACAAGTTTGTTGTGGTGTTTATTGATGATATTATGGTATACTCGAAGAATGAAGAGGAGCACATGGAGCATTTGCGTTTAGTTCTCGAGAAACTCAGGGACATCAGTTGTATGCCAAGTTCAGCAAATGCGAGTTCTGGTTGAAGGAAGTCAGATTCCTCGGACATGTTATATCAGGAGAAGGTATAGTAGTAGATCCTAGCAAGGTTCGGTCAGTCACTGAATGGTTAGCACCCACTTCAGTTAGCGAGATCCGCAGTTTTCTTGGACTCGCAGGATACTATCGGAGATTCATTGAGATTTTTTCCAAGATTGCGAAGCCAATGACGGAGTTATTGAAGAAGGATACCAAGTTTAAATGGATGGAAGATTGCGAGGCAAGTTTCCAGGAGTTGAAGAAATGTTTGACTACAACCCTAGTGCTGACACTGCCAGATATACATAAGGATTTCCAAGTGTATTGCGACGCCTCTCGCTTGGGACTTGGATGTGTGCTTATGCAGGACGGAAGAGTTGTTTTGTATGCCTCGCGACAACTAAAACCTCACGATTTGAATTATGCCACACATGATTTGGAGTTAGCATCCGTAGTGCATGCATTGAAGACTTGGAGACATTACCTTATTGGAAACCGTTGTGATGTGTACATGAATCATAAGAGTTTGAAGTACATCTTCACACAGAAGGAACTGAACCTTAGGCAGAGGAGATGGTTGGAGCTTATAAAGGATTATGACATGAAGCCGCACTATCATCCAGGAAAGGCCAATGTCGTAGCAGACGCTTTGAGCTGGAAGAGTTATGCTAATATCCTTGCAAGTAAGGGAGTGCCAAAGGAGTTAGCAGAGGATATCATGGAACTTCGATTAGAGATTGTTTCTAGAGGTTTTATTGCAACAATGGAAGTTCAGTCGACGCTGTTGGGTAAGATTCGGGAAGCTCAGAAGGATGACAAAGATATTGCCGAGATAAAGGAGAAGATGAGCAAAGGAAAGGCCAAAGGTTTTCGTGAGGATGAGCACGATACCTTATGGTTTGAGGACCAGATATACGTGTCCAATAACACAGAGATCAGAAAGTTAATACTACAGGAGCTCCATGACTCACCATACTCGATACACCCCGGAAACACCAAGATGTACTTGGATTTGAAGGAACGTTTCTGGTGGACGGGTATGAAGAAGGATATTGCTGAGTATGTAGCCGTATGTGATGTATGTCAGAGAGTGAAGGCAGAGCATCAAAAGCTGGCAGGATTGTTACAGCCTATGCCGATACCCGAATGGAAGTGGGATAAACTTGGCATGGACTTCATCACCGGATTGCCTTGGACCAAATCAGGATATGATTCCATATGGGTAGTAGTTGATTGCTTGACCAAAGTGGCTCACTTTATCCCAGTGAAAACCACTTATACAAGTGCGAAGTTGGCCAAGATATATATGTCCAGGATCGTATGTCTGCATGGAGTTCCGAGGACCATCGTATTAGATAGAGGAACCCAGTTTACCTCAAAGTTTTGGCATCAGTTACACCAGACCTTGGGAACAAGACTGGAGTTCAGTACACCGTTTCACCCGTAGACGGATGGACAGACAAAGAGAGTCAATCAGATTCTGGAGGACATGTTGAGAGCCTGTGCGCTAGATTATGGATCTAGTTGGGATGGCAATTTTACTTACGTAGAGTTCTCATACAACAATAGCTACCATGCCAGTTTGAAGATGGCACCGTTCGAAGCCCTGTACAGACGAAGGTGCAGAACCCCGTTAATGTGGGATGAAGTAGGAGACCGACAGTTGTTTGGACCAGACTTGATCAAGGAGTCTGAAGAGAAAGTTAAGCTGATTCATGATAGACTGAAGATTGCTTAGTCCAGGCAGAAGAGTTATGCAGACTCAAACCGTAAGGAGGTAACCTATGAAATTGGAGATAGAGCATATCTGCGAGTATCCCCCTTGTGAGGAGTGAAACGTTTTGGTGTTAAAGGAAAGTTAGCCCCGAGATTTGTAGGACCGTATCGTGTTTTGGAACAGATGGGAGAAGTTGCCTACAAGTTGGAGTTACCCGAGGGACTGTCAGGAGTTCATGATGTGTTTCACGTTTCACAGTTGAAGAAGTGTCATGCTGAGATGGCCGATATACCGTTAAGAGATAAAGTACCCTTGGAGGCGATTCAGTTGGACAGTGATTTGACTTATGAGGAAAAGCCAGTTAAGATTCTTGAGTTTGCCAGCCGAGTCACCCACAACAAGGTTATCAAGTTTTGTAAAGTTTAGTGGAGCCACCATACCGAGGATGAAGCCACCTGGGAACGAGAGGACGATCTACGCAAGGACCACCCACACCTATTTTCTAGCCAACCCGAATCTCGAGGGCGAGATTCATCTTAAGGGGGTAGGTTTGTAACATCCCAAATTTTCAATTTGGAATGTTATACATAGATCATTCCTGCATATCATATTTTATTGCATTTTCGTTCCGCAATCCTCGAAATCCTAAGCAACTCAAGGACCCTCGGAGAGAGTTGGGGAATTTCCCGGTTTTCATATTTGGTTTTTATCAAATAATGAAACGAGGATTTTTGATTTTGATTATCGTTCTCTCCGAAAATATTTCATATTAATATATGAGAGGAGATAATATGACTTCTCCAAAATAATTGAACTATTGGAGGAAAAATATTAAAATCATTTATTTGATTTTATTTGGGGTTTTATTTGCATTAGAAAAATTGCACGTTTTCAAAATTGCATTTTAGGCCAAGAAAATGTTCATCTTGTTCTAAATATTTTATTTAGACAGTGAAAATTTATTTTGGCATCTTTAGATTTTTATTTTATTTTCTAGGATTTTTTTCTGTTTGACGGAATTATTAAAAAAAACGCGCCTAGGCCGAAGCCCAGCCGTCGGCCCAACTCCCGCCGCCGCCGTCTCCCGCGCGGAGCCGCGCGCGCCGCCGCCGCCAACTCGGACCGGAGTCCGAGCCGGACTCCTCCTCCCCGCTGCCTTGCCCCCTCCTCCAAGCCACCCCTCCCCCCTTATATACCGCCGCCGCCCCTCGCCACCACCACCAAACCCTGCAGCCCCGAGCCGAGCCGCGCCGCCGCCTCCCGAGCCGCGCCGTCGCTTCCGCGCCTCGCCGTCGCCGCTGCACCACCGTCGTCGCCGCCCCTCGCCCCGCCGCCCTGCTAGCCCGTCGCCCCGCTGCCCGAGCCCCGCCTCGCCAGAGCCTCGTCGGAGAGGTAACACGCCATTCCGCCGCCGCCCGTTTTTTTAGAAACCGTTTCGTTTTCTTAAAACCCTGGTTCGTTTTTTAGATCGGTTCGCCGGTTTTTCCCGGTTCTTCTATTCAGCGGACGTTCGTCCGTACATTCGTTTCAACGAACGGTTCTCACTCGTTAGTTGCAGATAACGAACGCTTGTTCGTTAGCCTATTCGTCAGTTTTCTTTTATCGGATTTTTCCGCGATTATTCTCGATCGCGGTTTCTGATCCGATTTTCGTTTCAGTTTATCTTTTCGCTCATTAGTCGAAATCAGGCGATTCAAGCGCCTAGATCTTCGTCTCGAGACCCTGTTTACACTTAACCAACTTGAACAAGATTTTGGTACTGTAAAATTTCACCTTAGTTCAGATTAGTAAATGGATCTTGTTTCCTTCGCCGTTTGAGTTTCGTTGCTTCGTTTGGTTTGATTCTTTTTGCAAACCGGAGTTCTTAAATTGAACTTTCCGGTTAGATCTTCTTATTTGAGTTTTACCCATGTTTCTTTGATTGTTGCTTATGTATGCTATTGTTTGTTTGCGATAGAATTCCCAGAGTGCGAAGCGTGTTATTTGGAGTCTCTAGGTTACGCGGATCGTCAGCAAGGCAAGTAACACTTTGATCATATCCCTTTATCACCCAGTTTTTATGCATTAGTTCCAATCCTCAAACATTGCATGATTAGGATGTCATTAACTTGTGGGTTGGGAAGTAGTTGATGAGGTAGAACCTATTGCCCTGTTATATTCAAACCCTTGGGAGTTACTTCTACGCGTTGCTTATATTGTTATGCTAAGCTCGTAGACGTGGTTTGGGTGAGTGAAATCAATGACAGATGTGAGATTGTTAATTAATGGTTCAACTTAAGGTGGCAACTTAAATACACATCTGGGTGGATTGAGGCACCTGGAGTACCCAATGCTGCCTGTACTTTTGGAAATCCCGGAGTACCCGTGTGATCTTCCTATGGACCTCCTCCCAGGCTCAAAGGGAACTGAGATTATTCATGCTAGAAACTTCTGTGTGCAGTCACAAGCTATTATGGGCTCTAGCATAGTTGAGTAAGTTACGTGAAGCTCTTGAAGAGGTGGATCAGCAGGTAGTGGGTTGTAGGTTTGTTATGGTCTGCCCGGAGTAGAGACTTAATGTTTTTGAAAGACTGTGTCTCGGTCATCCGTTTCTCAAACACCATGTAGTGCGAGAAATCCAACGGAGGCGATCGAGTCTTGTGGGGAAAAGTGCACAAACCTCTGCAGAGTGTACAAACTAATCATGGTTAGCCATGTCCCCGGTTATGGACAATCTTGAGTATCTAGTACTTGGAGTATCTTAAGTATCTCATCACTCTTAAGTAATATTGTTGGGTTGTTAATCACTTTAATTGGGATTGAGTTGGAGGAACCTTCTCAATGATGTTTCAACTACCATGATAGTAAATTTAAAATCTATTCCTTTGTTGTAGGGAAAATTTTGCTTTTCGCAAAATTGTAACCATAGAGCTTTCCACCAGCCAAATATGCATGTAGTGATAGCATTATTCTGTTCTTGCTCTACCGTGTTACTTTGCCAGCATATTCCATGTGCTGACCCATTTTCGGGCTGCAATGTATTATGTTGCAGACTTTTCAGACGAGGAGTAAGGTTCGTTAGGACGTTGCCGTGCAGCTCAGTTATGCCGTTGGAGTTGATGGACTCACTTTATCTTCCAAGCCTTCCGCTGTTATCGTATTAGATGGCCTTAAGCCATATTTATTGTAATAAGATCTCTTTTGAGACATCCGATATAATAAGTGTGTGATTGCTACTCTGTTATAAATCCTTCGAGTACTGTGTGTGTCAGCATTACCGATCTAGGGATGACACTGAAGCACAGAGACTTGACCGTTTGAGGTCGGGTCGCTACACCTTCGTGGCCTTAGACTATATATACTCCTCCACCTCCTCCTAGTTAGGGTTAGCAAAGGATTAGCTCATTTGAGATAGAGCTTTGCTCATCCATTACGGATCTACTCCACAAGAGAGACCGCGGCCCCTCTACGGAGAAGATCCCCTTGGATTCAAGACCCCCTCTTGGGTGGCCCCCTTCAAGACCTCCTCATGGAGATGAACCTTACCTTGTATCTTTCCCTTTGTTGTTCATGTACCTTGTGGATCTTGTGTGTTTGATTGTCTAGTGGATGTGTGATTGGACTTGTTCTTGAGTGTTTTCCCCTTGTGATTTCTCTCCGTTCTTCCCCGTGTTCTTCGTGTTCTTACTTGGGATCCGCTCCTTTCGTGAAAGATCGGCCATATAGGGTTCCACCCTACATCATCGGTGGGACCGATTTTGGTAATAAGCAAAACAGAGAGTTGGTCAGGCAAACTTGGTGGGACTGATAGCTTATCTCGGTGGGACCGAAATAATTACAATAGGTAATAGAGAGTTTGTGAGCCCATCTTGGTGAGACCGAGATCCCATCGGTGAGACCGAATTGATTAGGGTTTCTGGCAGTGGCTATGTCAAGTGAACTCGGTGGCTCCGGATAGAATATTTCGGTGGGGCCAAGTTTTAATTTTGATTTGGGACATATGTGGATATGAGAAAGTGGTTGAGGGCTTCGGAGCATATTACTAAGCACTTTGAGCAAGCAAGCCATTGAGCAACACCTCATCCCCTTTCAATAGTATTGGCTTTCCTATGGACTCAATGTGATCTTGGATCACTAAAATGAAAATGTAGAGTCTTGAGCTTTTGAGGTTGTTGAACTTGTCTGAAATATACTAGATAAAAATATTAGTCCAACAAGAGATATGTTGACATTAATTACCAAAACCACCCAGGGAGGACTTGTGCTTTCAATCCCCCCCTTTTGGTAATTGATGACAACATACATCAAAGCTTTAGATAAAGATATAGAGAATAGCAAGTTAAACTTTGGAAGAACATGTAACATGCATAGGCTCCCCCTACATCTATGAAATCATGTAACTATGGAATGCAAGAGCATGTGAATGCATAGACATGACAAAGCAAGCAATGAGTTACATGTATCTTGGCTATATGCATCAGAGCAAATGATGTGGATATAGGAAATTTAGCTTCATGTTCATGATTCCTTCTTGCAAACAATATGTACATCAACAAGAGATCATCATGCACATGAATGTGATGCGTATACTTACCTTGTGGTCTTGAGTTGGCTTGGGAAGAGATGAACCTAAGTAAACAAGGTTAGATAACACATATTCTTCTACTAAACATAGCAAGAACTGCAAACCACAAGAGTACCAAGATTGGGATGACATGTAGAGAATGAGCACTAGGTACTCCTATTGGATATAGACATGTCCCCAAGGATAAAGATATGCAATGAATTTAAGATTTCCTTCCCTTAGATGTCTTTCTCCCCCCGAATCTTATATTGGATAATGGGAGAAAATAGGGAAAAGAGAATCAAAGCAGGACAACAACAGAGCACAGAAACATAACACAAACTTAACAAGTCTTTCCCCTCTAAAGACATGTGACTTCTCTCCTCTTGAACACCAAGCATCTGGGGTCTCTGGGGTCTCTCTCTCCGTTTGATTCGATTGAGCATTCATTCTCCCTTTGAAGTACTCTCCCCCTTTGAAGTAGTTAAGCTTTGATGTGATCTCTCCCCCCTTTGACATCAATTTACAAGAAGGGATCTTTTGGATTGTGAGTCAAATAGATTTGGTCCTTGAGTCATAGAGCAAAGTAGCATATAGAATGTGATGCTGGTAGAGGACAAGAATCATTTAGTGGAGCTGGAGTAAAAATGCAGGATGCAAGTAGCAAATTGTCTTCTCTGTAGTGAAATCGGTAACACCGAGTTGTATTCTTCGATGGCACCGAAATGGTTCAGTTTCACCGAAAGCTACAGACTGGTGTGACCGAGTTCAACACAGAGAGAACATTTGTCACGTCAGCTCACTAGGCAAAAAAGATCTCACAAAGATTTGCAAGGAATTAACTGAAGGATTTGCAATGAATTGGATGCCGGGAATGCAGAACAAAACAAAGAAAAAGAAAAGAAATCTAGATGAAGGGAAACAAATATGCAAGAGACAAATGCAAGAATGCATAGAAACACTAGAGAACTTCATCTAGAATTGGTCAGCCACAAAGTCACCTATGTTAGAGTATATTGACTGAGGAGTCAAGTGAGAACACTTGATAGTAGGTCATACTCATCGTTTAAGCTCAAAATGGGGTTACCATTTTTCGTTTAAGCATTTGATGTATTCGCATCTTGTTGAGTTGCTTTGACCCATGACTTGGGGTAAAGCTTCTCTATGATGGAATAACATACCTTAGGTGGTGGTGTTGAACTTGATCATGTAGTTGAACTTGTGTGGGATGCTCAAGGTTGTTGTAGCTCATCAAAGATTGGGAGCACCACTTATAGTTTGAGTTCATCTACCTACATGGGTTAGTCTTACAAGGAAGAGCACTTGTGTATCCAAATTGACAATCATGAATTTGATTCCAAATGAAATTTGATATATAGAAATGGTCAAAGGATATGTTGAAAGGTTTCATGCTTCCTTGTCTTCAACCACCATATTGTAGAGACTTGGTGATGTAGGGATTGCTCAAGATGTGAGTGATTTGCAATCTCATAGATTTTGATTCATCCAAGTACCTACAAGGGTTAGATAGCATGCAAGGGTGCAAATATATCCAAGACATATGATCATCATCATAAGAAAAACATCAAGGATTAGTCAAAGGCTCATGCCTTGCATGTATCCAAATGGAGTTTCTACTCCAAGTTTGAAGCATCAATGATGTTCAATTCACCTCTCAAACGGCAAAATACTTTCTCATCAAGCGGTTTGGTGAATATATCCGCCAATATCTTATCGGTACGAACATGCTTAAGATCAATGTCCCCTTTAGCAACATGATGTCAAATGAAATGATGATGAACTTCAATGAACTTAGTTCGAGAATGTTGCACGTGATTATGAGCAATGTTAATAGCACTTTCATTGTCACAAAGCAATGGAACATGTTTCACATAGATCCCATAATCTTTAAGAGTTTGGGTCATCCAAAGTAATTGAGCACAATATGAACCGGCGACAATGTATTCCGCTTCGGCGGTGGATAAGGATACCGAGTTTTGTTTCTTGGAGGACCAAGACACAAGAGATCTACCCAGAAATTGACAAGTACCCGAGGTGGACTTTCTATCAACCTTGTCACCGGCATAGTCCGAATCGGAGTAGCCAACAAGATCAAAAGAACACCTCTTAGGATACCAAATGCCAAAATTTGGTGTGTGTATTAGGTATCTCACTATCCTTTTCACAGCCTTAAGATGACATTCTTTGGGGGCCGCTTGATATCGTGCACACATGCATACACTTAGCATGATATCGGGATGAGAGGCACATAGATATAATAATGAACCAATCATAGAGCAATAAACCTTTTGGTTAACCGGTTTGCTATCCTTGGTCAAGTCAAGATGTCCACTAGTAGGCATGGGGTTTTTCATACCTTTGCTTTCTTGCATGTTGAACTTCTTGAATAAGTCCTTGGTGTACTTTCTTTGAGAGACAGAGGTGCCTTCCTTAGTTTGCTCGATTTGCAAACCAAGAAAGAACTTGAGTTCACTCATCATATACATCTCAAACTTCTCCAACATTAGCTTCCCAAACTTTTCACTAAAATGAGGGTTAGTCGAACCAAATATGATATCATCAACATAAATTTGGCACACAAATAATTCACCATTAACCCTTTTAGTAAAAAAGAGTAGAATCAATCTTTCCAATCTCAAAGCCTTTTTCAATAATGAACTTGGTCAAGCATTTGTACCACGCTCTAGGAGCTTGTTTAAGGCCATAAAGAGCTTTGTGAAGTTTGTAAACATGATCGGGTTTCTTAGGATTAACAAAGCCAGGAGGTTGTTTAACATAAACTTCCTCCTCAATTTCACCATTTAGAAAAGCACTTTTAATGTCCATTTGGTATAAGGTGATATCATGATGATTGGCATAGGAAAGTAAGATGCGGATGGACTCAAGTCTAGCAACGGGGGCATATGTCTCACCATAGTCCATACCTTTGACTTGAGTGTAGCCTTGGGCGACGAGACATGCTTTGTTGCAAACTACTTGTCCATCTTCGTCTTGCTTGTTGAGAAACACCCATTTGGTACTGATGATGTTGTGGTTGTTGTCGGGCTTCTCGACCAATGTCCACACTTGGTTTCTCTCAAAGTTGTGTAGCTCTTCGTGCATGGCATTTATCCAATTCGGATCTTCCAATGCTTCTTCAACCTTCATAGGTTCAATGCTAGAGATGAATGAATAATGTTCACACAAATTAGCCAAACGAGTTTTAGAGCGAGTGATTCACCTGGTTTGGATATCATTGAAGATTTGTTCGACGGGATGGTCTCTTGAGACTCTTTCTCAAACCTGTGGGAGCTTTTGTTTGGGTCGAGGTGGAGCATCTTCTTCATCATCTCGTTCTTCTTCTTGTCCTTCTTCGTTGTTGACGTTGTCGTTCTCTTGTCGAGGTGGAGAAGGAGGTTGATGAGGTTCATCTTGGTGTACTTCCTCGTTTTCTTCATCTTGGCGTGTTCCACTTGTGGATGCTTCCATGTCAACTCTTGGTTCACCTTGTCGTGAGGTAGAAGCTTCCACTTGGACGGATGAGGTACTCTCCTTCACCTCCGTTGGACGAATCTTGCCAATAGACAAGTCTTGGATTGCTTCCCGAGTGTCTTTGTCTCCTACATCAATTGGCAATTGCTCTACTCGCGAGCCGTTAGATTCATCAAACTTCACATCTGCCGTCTCTTCAACCTTTTGGGTGAAATCGTTGTAGGCACGGTAAGTGTGAGAGTTTGAGCCATAACCAAGTAGGAAACCCTCATGAGATTTAGGAGCAAATTTAGAACGATGATGCTTATCAAGAATGTAGCACTTTGAGCCGAATACTCGAAAGGATCCAACTTGGGGTTTGTTACCGGTGAGAAGCTTGTATGCCGTCTTGCCGAGTAGCTTGTGAAGATACAAGAGATTTGTTGCATGACAAGCTGTCTTAACCGCTTCCGCCCAAAAGTGTTTTGGCGTCTTGTACTCATCAAGCATCGTTCTCGCCATCTCAATAAGAGTCCGGTTCTTCCTCTCAACAACTCCATTTTGTGGAGGTGTGTACGTAGCCGAGAACTTGTGTGAAATCCCTTCTTCGTCAAGAAAGGTATCCACATTTGCGTTCTTGAACTCCGTTTCATTGTCGCTTCGAACCTTCTTGATCTTCACTTCAAATTGATTTTGGGCCTTCCTAGAGAAGTTCTTGAAGATCTTTTGGACCTGCAATTTATCATCAAGAAAGAACACCCACATAAATCTTGACAAATCATTGACTATTACTAGACCAAATGAGTTACCACCGAGACTTTTGTAGGCATTGGGACCAAAGAGATCCATATGAAGTAGCTCGAGCGGTCTTCTCATGGTCATGATGTTCTTCAGGGGATGACTTCCTCCAACTTATTTTCCGGCTTGACAAGCATTGCACAATCTATCCTTGTCAAATATAACATCTTTTACTCCAAGGATATGATCACCTTTAATAAGCTTATCAAGATTTCGCATGCCCACATGACCTAATCTTCTATGCCACAACCAACCTTTAGAAGATTTAGCAATTAAGCAAGTTCTAGGTTGAGCCTTTTTAGTGAAATCAACAATGTAAAGATCACCTTTACGTAAACCAGTAAAGACCATATTGTGGTTATCTCTATGAAACACTTGGCAATCTACTTCAGTAAATAGGACATTGAAACCAAAGTCAGCAAGTCTAGATACGGAAAGTAGATTATATCCAAGAGATTCAACGAGCATAACATTTTGTATGGAGCTATCATGTGAGATGGCCACCTTACCAAGTACAACCACCTTGCCCTTTGAGTTGTCACCAAAAGTGACATACTTTCGAGGGCCGTCGTTTTCAGCAAGCTCACGAAACATATCCTTGTTTCTGGTCATGTGATCGGTACACCCACTATCAAGAACCCATTCCTTTCCTCCAGCCATGTAGCGCGAATATTAGCCATAAGACCAAAGTGTCTCATAGACTCATCGAGATCGAAGTCACTATCACCATCCTCATCATAGTATCCATGTTCAACATCATCTTGTGATGGATCAATTCCTAGAGAGGGTAATTCATTATATAAATGGTCATCACAATAGTCATCTTTATAAATTCTAATGGCTTCTGAGATGATATTGCTAATGATTCCAACATCTCCTTTGGCACGCGTAAGATTAGTAAGCTCAAACAAACAGTCACCAAATTTGGGATCATTGGAACTCATCTTACTCAAGGAAATAGACTTATGAAGAATTTCATACAAGTTTTGCAAGGAAAAGTTTGGAAATCATTCCTCAAGAAATCTCCATATGGTGTAGGCACAATCAAGAGAAGGCAAGCTAGCAAACAAGTTTCTAGGCAATCCTCTAGTGATTAAATTGACAGTTCTAAGATTACGGATCATGTCAATAGACTCATCAAGGGTAGGATGCAAAGGATCAACATGAGGTGCACAAGGGCTAGTAATATACTTGTTCAAATGATATTCATTGAAAATCTCAAGCATCTCAATTTTCCACTCATGAAAGAACTCTCCATCAAGTATAGGCACTCTACGTCTAAGACTCCCCAACGTAGACCCATCCATCTTCCTCCAAAGGTGTTTAAACCAAAGCAATGGAGACCAAAGCTCTGATACCAATTGAAAGGATCAAGAAGAGGTGTCTAGAGGGGGGGGGGTGAATAGACTCTTAGCAAAGAAAAGTAGCAGTTTTTAATTTCTT
Source organism: Triticum urartu (assembly GCF_003073215.2). Classification (NCBI taxonomy): domain Eukaryota; kingdom Viridiplantae; phylum Streptophyta; class Magnoliopsida; order Poales; family Poaceae; genus Triticum; species Triticum urartu. The sequence continues at coordinate 377,430,018 of NC_053027.1, read as the reverse complement.
TAAGTTAAGGTGGAGTTTTAGAAGAAGTTTAACCATTCAGAATACATTCAAGCAAGCATGGCAAGAGTATATGAGCAGCGGAAAGTAAAGCGTGCAATTTGCAAGAAAGTAAAGGGATGGGATTGGAGTGTGCAAACGCAATTGGAGAATCAGAGATTTTTGGCATGGTTCCGATAGGTGGTGCTATCGTACATCCATGTTGATGGAGACTTCAACCCACGAAGGGTAATGGTTGCGCGAGTCCACGGAGGGCTCCACCCATGAAGGGTCCATGAAGAAGCAACCTTGTCTATCCCACCATGGCCATCGCCCACGAAGGACTTGACTCACTAGGGTAGATCTTCATGAAGTAGGCAATCTCCTTGCCCATACAAACTCCTTGGTTCAACTCCACAATCTTGACGGAGGCTCCCAAGTGACACCTAACCAATCTAGGAGACACCACTCTCCAAAAGGTAATAGACGGTGTGTTGATGATGAACTCCTTGCTCTTGTGCTTCAAATGATAGTCTCCCCAACACTCAACTCTCTCTCACAGATTTGGATTTGGTGGAAAGATGATTTGAGTGGAAAGCAACTTGGGGAAGGCTAGAGATCAAGATTCAAATGATTTGAATGGAATATCTTGGTCTCAACACATGAGTAGGTGGTTCTCTCTCAGAAAATGAATGCTGAAGTGTAGGCACATTCTGATGGCTCTCCTTATTAATGAAGGAAGGGTGGATGGGTATATATAGCCTCCACACAAAATCTAGCCATTACACACAATTTACCAAACTCGGTGGGACCGAATCAGAAAACTCGGTCGGACCGATTCAGTTCATAATGTGACCGTTAGGCATTTCAGTGGGACTGATTTGGTCAACTCGGTGGGACCGATGTGCTAGGGTTAGGGTAAAACCTCATCTCGGTTTGACCAATTACACAAACTCGGTGGGACCGATTTTGGTAATAAGCAAAACAGAGAGTTGGTCAGGCAAACTCGGTGGGACCAATTGCTTATCTCGGTGGGACCTCAATAATTACAACAGGTAACAGAGAGTTTGCGAGCCCATCTCGGTAAGACCGAGATCCCATCGGTGAGACCGAATTGATTAGGGTTTCTGGCAGTGGCTATGTCAGGTGAACTCGGTGGCGCCGGATAGAACATTTCGGTGGGGCCAAGTTAGACTTTTGATTTGGGACATATGTGGATATGAGAAAGTGGTTGAGGGCTTTGGAGCATATCACTAAGCACTTTGAGCAAGCAAGCCATTGAGCAACACCTCATCCCCTTTTAATAGTATTGGCTTTCCTATGGACTCAATGTGATCTTGGATCACTAAAATGAAAATATAGAGTCTTGAGCTTTTGAGCTTGAGCCAATCCTTTGTTCTTAGCATCTTGCAGAGGTTCCATATCCTCTTGTCCAAGCCACTCCACTTGTTGAACTTGTTTGAAATATACTAGATAAACATATTAGTCCAACAAGAGATATGTTGACATTAATTACCAAAACCACCTAGGGAGCACTTGTGCTTTCAATTTATCATGATATAAGGAAATATAAATAACAACTTTATTATTGCCTCTAGGGCATATTTCCTTGAGTCTCCTAGTTGCACTAGATTCAATAATCTAGATTACATAGTAATGATTCTAACACCCATGGAGTCTTGGTGCTGATCATGTTTTGCTTGTGGAAGAGGCTTAGTCAAGGGGTCTGCAATATTCAGATCCATATGTATCTTGCAAATCTCTATGTCTCCCTCCTTGACTTGATCGCGGATGGAATTGAAGCGTCTCCTGATGTGTTTGGTTCTCTTGTGAAATCTGGATTCCTTCGCCAAGGCTATTGCTCTAGTATTGTCACAAAAGATTTTCATTGGACCCAATGCACTAGGTATTACACCTAGATCGAATATGAACTCCTTCATCTAGACTCCTTCATTTGCTGCTTCCGAAGCAGCTATGTACTCCGCTTCACACGTAGATCCCGCCACGACGCTCTACTTGGAACTGCACCAACTGACAGCTCCACCATTCAATATAAATACGTATCCGGTTTGTGACTTAGAGTCATCCAGATTAGTGTCAAAGCTTGCATCGACGTAACCATTTATGACAAGCTCTTTGTCACCTCCATAAACAAGAAACATATCCTTAGTCCTTTTCAGGTATTTCAGGATGTTCTTGACCGCTGTCTAGTGATCCACTCCTGGATTACTTTGGTACCTCCCTGCTAAACTTATAGCAAGGCACACATCAGGTCTAGTACACAGCATTGCATACATGATAGAACCTATGGCTGAGGCATAGGGAATGACTTTCATTTTCTCTCTATCTTCTGCAGTGGTCGGGCATTGAGTCTGACTCAACTTCACACCTTGTAACACAGGCAAGAACCCTTTCTTTGACTGATCCATTTTGAGCTTCTTCAAAACTTTATCAAGGTATGTGCTTTGTGAAAGTCCAGTTAAGCATCTTGATCTATCTCTATAGATCTTGATGCCAATATATAAGCAGCTTCACAGAGGTCTTTCATGGAAAAATTCTTATTCAAGTATCCGTTTATGCTATCCAGAAATTCTGTATTATTTCCGATCAACAATATGCCATCCACATATAATATTAGAAATGCTATAGAGCTCTCACTCACTTTCTTGTAAATAGTGGCTTCTCCAAAAGTCTATGTAAAACCATATGCTTTGATCACACTATCCAAGCGTATATTCCAACTCTGAGAGGCTTGCACCACTCCATAAATGCATCGATGGAGCTTGCACACTTTGTTAGCACCTTTAGGATCGACAAAACCTTCTGGTTGCATCATATACAACTCTTCTTTAAGATATCCATTAAGGAATGCAGTTTTGACATCCATTTACCAAATTTCATAATCATAAAATGCGGCAATTGCTAACATAATTCGGACAGACTTAAGCATCGCTATGGGTGAGAAGGTCTGATCGTAGTCAACTCCTTGAACTTGTTGAAAACCTTTTGCAACAAGTCGAGCTTTGTAGATAGTAACATTACCGCCAGCGTCAGTCTTCTTAAAGATCCATTTATTGTCTATGGCTTGTCGATCATCAGGCAAGTTAACCAAAGTCCACACTTTGTTCTCATACATGGACCCATCTCAGATTTCATGGCCTCAAGCCATTTTGCGGAATCTGGGCTCATCATCGCTTCCTCATAGTTCGTAGGTTCGTCATGGTCTAGTAACATGACTTCCAGAACAGGATTACCGTACCACTCTGGTGCAGACCGTACTCTGGTTGACCTACGAGGTTCGGTAGTAACTTGATCTGAAGTTTCATGATCATCATCGTTAACTTCCTCACTAATTGGTGTAGGAATCACTAGAACTGATTTTTGTGATGAACTACTTTCCAATTCGGGACAAGGTACAGTTACCTCATCAAGTTCTACTTTCCTCCCACTCACTTCTTTCAAGAGAAACTCCTTCTCTAGAAAGGATCCATTCTTAGCAATGAATATTTTTGCCTTCGGATCTGTGATAGAAGGTGTACCCAACAGTCTCCTTTGGGTATCCTGTGAAGACACACTTCTCCGATTTGGGTTTGAGCTTATCAGGTTGAAGCTTTTTCACATAAGCATCGCAGCCCCAAACTTTAAGAAACAACAGCTTAGGTTTCTTGCTAAACCACAGTTCATATGGTGTCGTCTCAACAGATTTAGATGGTGCCCTATTTAACATGAATGCAACCGTCTCTAAAGCATAACTCCAAAATGATAGCGGTAAATCGGTAAGAGACATCATAGATCGCACCATATCCAATAAAGTAGGGTTACAACGATCGGACACACCATTATGCTGTGGTGTTCCAGGTGGCGTGAGTTGCGAAACTATTCCACATTGTTTCAGATGAAGACCAAACTCATAACTCAAATATTCACCTCCACGATCAGATTGTAGAAACTTTATTTTCTTGTTACGATGATTTTCCACTTCACTCTGAAATTCTTTGAACTTTTCAAATGTTTCAGACTTATGTTTCATTAAGTAGATATACCCACATCTGCTCAAATCATCTATGAAGGTTAGAAAATAATGATACCCGCTACGAGCCTCAACACTCATCGGACCGCATACATCAGTATGTATTATTTCCATTAAGTCAGTTGCTCGCTCATTGTTCCAGAGAATGGAGTCTTAGTCATCTTGCGCATGAGGCATGGTTCGCAAGAATCAAGTGATTCATAATCAAGTGATTCCAAAAGCCCATCAGCATGGGGTTTCTTCATGCGCTTTACACCAATATGACCTAAACGACAGTGCCACAAATAAGTTGCACTATCATTATTAACTTTGCATCTTTTCGCATCAATATTATGAATATGTGTATCACTACAATCGAGATTCAACAAAAATAGACCACTCATCAAGGGTGCACGACCATAAGAGATATTACTCATATAAATAGAACAACCATTATTCTCTGATTTAAATGAATAATTGTCTCGCATCAAACAAGATCCAGATATAATGTTCATGCTCAACGCTGGCACCAAATAATAATTATTTAGGTCTAAAACTAATCCCGATGGTAGATGTAGAGGTAGCATGCCGACGACAATCACATTTACTTTGGAAGCATTTCCCACGCGCATCGTCACCTCGTCCTTAGACAATCTTCATTTAATCTGTAGCCCCTATTTTGAGTTGCAAATATGAGCAACAGAACCAGTATCAAATACCCAGGCGCTACTACGAGCATTAGTAAGGTACACATCAATAACATGTATATCAAATATACCTTTCACTTTGACATCCTTCTTATGCGCCAAATACATGGGGCAGTTTCACTTCCAGTGACCAATCCCTTTGTAGTAGAAGCACTCAGTTTCAGGCTTAGGTCCAGACTTGGGCTTCTTCCCTAGAGGAGCAACTTGCTTGCTGTTCTTCTTGAAGTTCCCCTCCTTCCCTTTGCCCTTTTCTTGAAACTAGTGGTCTTGTTAACCATCAACACTTGATGCTCCTTCTTGATTTCTACCTCCGCAACCTTTAGCATTGTGAAGAGCTCGGGAATCGTCTTTTCCATCCCTTTCATATTATAGTTCATCAGGAAGCCTTTATAGCTTGGTGGTAGTGATTGAAGAACTCTGTCAATGACACTATCATCAGAAAGATTAACACCCAACTGAGTCAAGTGGTTATGGTACCCAGACATTCTGAGTATGTATTCACTGACATAACTATTCTCCTCCATTTTGCTTGAAATATTAACTTCAACTCCTGGAACATCTCATATGCTCCATAACGTTCAAAACGTCTTTGAAGTACCGATTCTATGCCGTAAAGCATGGCACACTGAACTATCGAGTAGTCATTAGCTTTGCTCTGCCAGATGTTCATAACGTCCGGAGTTGCTCCTGCAGCGGGTCTTGCACCTAGCGGTGCTTCCAGGACGTAATTCTTCTGTGCAGCAATGAGGATAATCCTCAAGTTACGGACCCAGTCCGTCTAGTTGCTACCATCATCTTTCAACTTAGCTTTCTCTAGGAACGCATTAAAATTCAAGGGAACAGTAGCACGGGCCATTGATATACAACAACATAGATATGCAAAAACTATCAGGTACTAAGTTCATGATACATTAAAGTTCAATTAATCATATTACTAAAGAACTCCCACTTAGATAGACATTCCTCTAGTCATCTAAATGATCATGTGATCCATATCAACTAAACCATGTCCAATCATCACGTGAGATGGAGTAGTTTTCAATGGTGAACATCACTATGTTGATCATATCTACTATATGATTCACGCTCGACCTTTCGATCTCAGTGTTCCGAGGCCATATTTGCATATGCCAGGCTCGTCAAGTTTAACCCGAGTATTCTACACGTGCAAAACTGGCTTGCACCCGTTGTATGTGAACGTAGTGCTTATCACACCCGATCATCACGTGGTGTCTCGGCACGACGAACTGTAGCAATGGTGCATACTCAGGGAGAACACTTATACCTTGAAATTTAGTGAGGGATCATCTTATAATGCTACCGCCATACTAAGAAAAATAAGATGCATAAAGGATAAACATCACATGCAATCAAAATATGTGACATGATATGGCCATCATCATCTTGTGCCTTTGATCTCCATCTCCAAAGCACCGTCATGATCTCCAATGTCACCGGCTTGACACCTTGATCTCCATCGTAGCATCGTTGTCGTCTCGGCAACTATTGCTTCTACGACTATCGCTACCGCTTAGTGATAAAGTAAAGCAATTACATGGTGATTGCTTTTCATACAATAAGGTGACAATCATAAGGCTCCTGCCAGTTGCCGATAACTTTTACAAAACATGATCATCTCATACAACAATTTATATCTCATCACGTCTTGACAATATCACATCACAACATGCCCTGCAAAAACAAGTTAGACGTCATCTACTTTGTTGTTGCAAGTTTTACGTGGCTGCTGTGGGCTTCTAGCAAGAACCGTTCTTACCTACGCATCAAAACCACAATGATTTTTCGTCAAGTGTGCTATTTTAACCTTCAACAAGGATCGGCCATAGTCAAACTTGATTCAACTAAAGTTGGGGAAACAAACACCTGCCAGCCACCTGTGTGCGAAGCATGTCGGTAGAATTAGTCTCATGAACACATCCATGTAATGTTGGTTTGAGCCGCTTCATCCAACAATACCGCCGAATCAAAGTAAGACGTTGGTGGTAAGCAGTATGACTATTATCGCCCACAACTCTTTGTGTTCTACTCGTGCATATCATCTACGCATAGACCTGGCTCGGATGCCACTGTTGGGGAATGTAGCATGCAATTTCAAAAAAAATTCCTACGATCACACAAGATCTATCTAGGAGATGCATAGAAACGAGACGGGGAGAGTGTGTCCACGTACCCTCGTAGACCGAAAGCGGAAGCATTAGGTTAACATGGTTGATGTAGTCTAACATCTTCACGATCCAACCGATCCAAGTACCGAATGTACGACACCTCCGTGTTCAACACACATTCAGCTCGATGACGTCCCATGAGCTCTTGATCCAGTAGAGGGTCGAGGGAAAGTTCCGACAGCATGACGGCATGGTGACGGTGATGGTGAACTGATCCGCGCAGGGCTTCGCCTAAGCACTACGACAATATGGCCGGAGGAGTAAACTGTGGAGGGGGGCACCGCACACGGCTAAGAAACAACTGTTGTGTCTTTTGGGTGCCCCCGCCCCCGTATATAAAGGGGGGAGGAGGAGGTGGTTGGCCCAAGGGGGGCGTGCCAAGGGGGGAGTCCTACTTGGACTCCCAGTCCAAGTAGGATTCGGCCCCTCCTCCTTCCAACCAACGGAAAGGGGAAAGGGGAAGGGAGGGAGAAGGAGAAGGAAAGAGGGGGCCCGTGCCCCCTCCCCTTGTCCAATTCAGATTAGGAAAGGGGGGGGCACCACCTCCCGGGGCCTGCCTCCTCTCCTCCGCTATGGCCCATTAGGCCCATTAACTTTCTCGGGGGGTTCCGGTAACCTCCCGGTACTCCCGAAAATCCCTGATCTTCTTCGGAACCATTCCGGTGTCCGTATATAACCTTCCAATATATCAATATTTACCTCTCAACCATTTTGAGACTCCTCTTCATGTCCGTGTTCTTATCTGGGACTCCGAACAAACTTTGGTCACCAAAACACATAGCTCATAAAAATCGTCATCGAACATTAAGCGTGTGGACCCTGCGGGTTCGAGAACTATGTAGACATGACTGAGACACATCTCCAGTCAATAACCAATAACAGAACCTGGATGCTCATATTGGCTCCTACTATTCTACGAAGATCTTTATCGGTCAAACCGCATAACAACATACGTCATTCCCTTTGTCATCGGTATGTTACTTGCCCGAGATTCGATCATCGGTATCATCATACCTAGTTCAATCTTCTTACTAGCAAGTCTCTTTACTCGTTCTGTAATGCATCGTCCCACAACTAACTCATTAGTCACATTGCTTGCAAGGCTTAGAGTGATGTGCATTACCGAGAGGGCCTAGAGATACCTCTCCGACACATGGAGTGACAAATCCTAATCTCGATCTATGCCAACTCAACAAACACCATCGGAGAAACCTGTAGAGCATCTTTATAATCATCCATTTACGTTGTGATGTTTGATAGCACACAAAGTATTCCTCCGGTATTCGGGAGTTGCATAATCTCATAGTCAGAGGAATATGTATAAGTCATGAAGAAAGCAATATCAATAAAACTAAACGATCATAATGCTAAGCTAACGGATGGGTCTTGTCCATCACATCATTCTTTAATGATGTGATCCCGTTCATCAAATTACAACACATGTCTATGGTTAGGAAACTTAACCATCTTTGATTAACGAGCTAGTCAAGTAGAGGCATACTAGGGACACTCAGTTTTGTCTATGTATTCATAGATGTACTAAGTTTCCGGTTAGTACAATTCTAGCATGAATAATAAATATTTATCATGATATAAGGAAATATAAATAACAACTTTATTATTGCCTCTAGGGCATATTTCCTTCAAATACCACCTACACACACAAAAGTAAATACTTGCACCCAATGTGGGCAAGAGGGTTCTCAATCCCCTTGATCTCGTTACTTGCAAGAATTAATTCCGATAGTGATAGATACATAAAGTAAATTGCAAAACAAACTAAAAGAAATAAAATTGCAGCAAGAGTATTTGGTATTTTATATATGATAAAAGTAGTCACCGGGGCCTAGTTTTCACTAGAGGCTTCTCTCTTGAACACATAGCATACAGTGAGTGAACAAATTTCTATTAGGCAATTGACAAAAAACACGTAGTTATCACGATATTCAAGGCAATGATCATGTATATAGGCATCACGTCCAAGACAAGTAGACCGACTATTATCTTCGTCTACTACTATTAATCCACCCATAGACCGCTATCCATCATGCATCTAGGATATTAAGTTAATGAAAACAGAGTAACGCCTTAAGTAAGATAACATGATGTAGTCAAACTAAACTCAACTAATATGAATAAACCCCTTCATTTTACCCTTAATGGCAATAATACAAATACGTTTCTTATCCCTTTCTGTCACTGGAATAGAGAACCGCAATATTGAACCCATCACAAAGCACCTCTCCCACTAAATATAAATCAATCTAGTTGGCCAAACCAAATGGACAGATCAGAGAGAAATACAAAGCTATAACAATCATGCATAATAAAGTTCAGAAAATACTCTATTACGTCTCATAAATATTCATACCATAAACCCACAATTCAGCGAATGCCAACAAACACACCGCAAAAGAAGATTACATCGGATAGAACTCGAAGAACATAAGGAGAACATTGTATTGAAGGTCAAAGAGAGAGAAGAAGACATCTAGCTACTAGCTATGGACCCATAGGTCTGTGGTGAACTACTCACGCATCATTGGAAGGTAGGGAGAATGATGTAGAAGCCCTCCGTGACCGATTCCCCCTTCGGCAAAGTACCGGAAAAGGCCTCCAGGTGGGATCGCGGAAGAACAGAAGCTTGCGACGGCGGAAAAAATGTTTCAGGTGGCTCTCTGGTATATTGGGAATATTTGGGAATTTATAGAGGTGGGATTAGGTTAAGAGGTGCCATGAGGGGCCCACAAGCTCAGGGGGCGCCCCTGTGGCGCGCTGATACGCCCATTTTGCATCATTTTTTCCTAATGTTATTTATGATGTTTTTATCAATATAATACTTTGTGGTGCAGTTCTAATGCCCTTTCTATCTTAATTTGCAAGATTTATATGAAGAGGGAGATTGCCGGCAGCTGGAATTCTGGACCTGAAGAAGCTATGTCAGAGATACTTATTTCTACACAACTCCAAATGAGCTGAAATTTCACGGAGAACTATTTTGGAATATATAAAAAATACTGGAAGAAAAAGGTACTAGAGGGGGCCTACCAGGTGCCCACAAGGCACCATGGCGGGCCATCCTCCGTGGCCCATCTTTTGGTATATAATCCCATTTTCCCTAGACAAAATAAGGAGAGGACTTTCAGGACGAAACACCGCCATCTCGAGGTGGAACCTGGGCATGAGCACTTTTGCTTTCCGGTGGAGCGATTCCATCGGGGAAACTTCCCTCCAGGAGGGGGAAATCAAAGCCATCAACGTCACCAACAACCCTCTCATCATGGGAGGATCAATCTTCATCAACACCTTCACTAGCACCATCTCATCTCAATCCCTAGTTCATCTCTTGTATTCAATCTTTGTGTCAAAACCCTAGATTGGTTTCTGTGGGTTGCTAGTAGTGTTGATTACAGCTTGTAGTTAATGCTAGTTGGTTTATTTGGTGGAAGATTAAATGTTCAGATCCTTGATGATATTGAATACCCCTCTAATCTTGAACATGAATATGATTTGTGAGTAGTTACTTTTGTTCTTGAGGAAATGGGAGAAGTCTTGTCATAAGTAATCATGTGAATTTGGTATTCGTTCGATATTTTGATGATATGTATGTTGTTACTTCCTTTAGTGGTGTCATGTGAACGTCGACTACATGACACTTCACCATCTTTGGGCCGAAGGGAAGGCATTGTGGAGTAGTAATTAGATGATGGGTTGCTAGAGTGACAGAATCTTAAACCCTAATCTATGTGCTATTCCTTAAGGGACTGATTTGGATCCATATGTTTCATGCTATGGTTAGATTTATCTTAATTCTTCTTTCGTAGTTGCAGATGCTTGCGAAAGGGGTTAACCATAAGTGGGAGGTTTGTTCAAGTAAGAACAACACCCAAGCACCGGTCCACACACATATCAAATTATCAAAGTAGCGAACGCAAATCAAACAAATATGATGAAAATGACTAGATGAAATTCCCGTGTTTCCTCAAGAGCGCTTTGCTTATTATAAGAGACCATTCCGGCATGTCCATCTCTACAAAAAGGATTGGGCTACCTTAATGCACCTTTGTTACTGTTACTACTTATTGCTCGTTACAAATTACCTTGCTATCAAACTACTTGTTACCAATAATTTCAGTGTTTGCAGAATGAGAGAAGTTCATAACTACCATCAAAGACTAAGACACCACCCTAAAACCATTCACTTTACAAGACCTTTCAAAATCGGACAAAACTCAACCCTCAACCGGTTTTGACCGGTTTGGACCATTGACTGCCTAGTCAGCTTGCCACGTCACCCACCCACTAACCTAGTCCTATATTTTTCTATCCTCACCCACCCACTAACTGGTTTTGACCGTGGCCTGGAACTTCCCTCTCAGATATGACCGACAAGGTATCCATGGCGCATGACCTCAACGAGATTCGGCGGCACGCCATCCATGGTGGGATCGAGGGGAGCTCCACCGGCCCCGTCGTCCTCCCCCGCTGTGTGGTGGCTAGGCGGTGTTCGTGTAGTGTCGTGGCCATGCAGTGTGCTAGGTGGTTGCCATGCGGCTTGCACGTGTGTTGTCCAACAAGGACGCTTGCTTGCCGGGCGATTATTGATGTGGAGTTGTGCTTGAGTGCTTGGCTGATGCCCCGCCATAGTTTACGCCATGGACACAAGCTCCCCTCCGTGCGATGTGTACTAGTGAACACGTGTGGTATGCCATATTGCCATGTACTATTGGTTGTGGTGTCGTGATCTTTCTAGCGGAGCTAGCTCCGGCTGGCAGCATGCGTAATCTAGCTCCGGCTAGGCGCGTGCGTGGTCGCTCCGGCTTGCCCCATCTTGGCTTTGTGCCTGGCCGTTGTGGTGTACTTTGCGTGTTGTACTACGTGAATAATTTGGGTAGGTGGTGACATGGCGGTTGACTAGATGTTGCCTGGGCGTTTGACTAGTCAAAACTAGTCAACACATGGTCAAAACCGGTCTAGGGTTGATTTTTGTCGAGTTTTCAAAGTTAAAGGCTGTAAAGTGACCAGTTTTGAAGTTCAGGGTAGTATTTTAAACTTTGGTGGTAGTTCGGGGTTGTAATATAGACTTCTCTCTTGCCGAAAATACCTTGCTGAAAACCGTTGTCATTTTTCTTCTGCTGCTCATTGGGTTCGACACTCTTGTCGGTGTCAAAACCGGCGGATCTCGGGTAGGGGGCCCCGAACTGTGTGTCTTAGGTCGATGGTACAGGAGACAGGGGACACAATGTTTTACCCAGGTTTGGGCCCTCTCTGTGGAGGTAATACCCTACGTCCTGCTTGATTTATCTCGATGAATATGAGTATTGCAAGAGTTGATCTACCATGAGATCGTAATGGCTAAACCCTAGAGGTCCAGCTTGTATGGCTATGATAATGTCTATCCTCCGGACTAAGTCCTCCGGTTTATATAGACACCAGGAGGATCTAGGGTTACACAAGGTCGGTTACAAAGAAAGGAATCTACATATTTAGTCGCCGAGCTTGCCTTCCACGTCAAGGAGAGTCCCATCCGGACACGTGTGTAGTCTTCGGTCTTCGTATCTGCACAACCCATCAGTCCGGCCCATGGCTAACAGGCCGGACGCCCGAGGACCCCTTAGTCCAGGACTCCCTCAGTAGCCCCCGAACCAGGCTTCAATGACGATGTGTTCGGCGCGCAGATTGTCTGCGGCATTGCAAGGCGGGTTCCCTCCTCCGACAACTTTCAAGTAACGTATTCAGTTTTTAATTCAAGGCCGCACCCCTCGGCTTCTGTGCATCGATGACTTCAGCCGCCATGCGTCGGGCAAATGCAGACAGTTAGGGTATCCTTTTGCAAATAACACCCTAGCCATGCGAGAAAGAGCGTCTATTTAAGGAGATTGGGTCTCAGATCCATTCGGCATCATACGGAGAAAATCCTCAGAGATTGCCAGGAAAGACCATTCCAACATGGCCAACATTCCTAGCTCCTCCTCCCGTTCCAACCCGGAGAAAGGTGAGTGGGAGAGGTGCTTCGTGTCCCACAGTCGATTGGCGAAGTTGCAAACGCAGGGATTTCTCCCCCCTGCGGATCTGGTCCCTGTTCGAGCAGGGTTGGCTTCCTTCAATGGCAAAACCCAGGCAGAGGATTTCCCCAATCCTTCCACGGGGGAATGAGTGTGCTTCGTCCCCTATCTGCTAAGGGGTGTGGGATTTCCAATTCACCCATTCCTCCGAGGGCTTCTGGAGTATTATGGCCTCCAGCTACACAATTTTACCCCAGCCTCCATCTTGCATATTGCAGGCTACGTCGCTTTTATGCGAATCATTCCTGGGTTGTGAGGCCCATTTTGATCTGTGGAGAAGGCTGTTTTGTCTTGTCCCGCGCAACCATGAGGGATCGATATTTGAAGTGGGCGGGGCCAAAATATGGCGCATTGCTGAGACCGGATACCTATCTGGCACACCGAAGAAAGCTTCCGAAGAGTGGACCTCTGAATGGTTTATATTGACGATGTCGCACTTCCCGACCCAGTCCGGATGGGCCTCCCCAAATTTTCAAGTGCTCCGTTGAAGAAACACCATAGTTGGCGTCCTCGAAGCCTCGAGGAAGAGGATAGCGCAGAGATCAGTCTGCTGCTGGGCAAGACCAAGATGCTCACCCAGTCCGGATTGTCAATAGTCGAGGTAATGGCGGTCTCCATAACACGGGGGGTCCAACCACTCCAATATAGAGGGCTACCCATGTGGCATTTCAATGGGGAAGACGACGCCTCTCGCTACGGTCGGAAGGGCCCGAAGACTCCTGCCGCTCTGGCCAAAATACTGGCCGAACTGTATAAAGGGGAGCAGGAGGAGTTCGCCCGTCTCCAAAATCGAGATGGGTTTTCTATGTACAATTCTCCTAGCTGGGTAAGATCTAACTCCACTATTCGACCCCTCTCCTGAATTATTTTTGAAGGGTGATATCTTATTCATTCATGATAGGAATGGTGAAAGGCTGTCGAGGGGATCCATGACCCTGCCCCTTAGCCGGAGAATCACAATCGAGATCTTGACCCTGGATATGAGGAAGATCCGGACATATTCGTGGAGCTCAAAGATGGAGTTTTCTATCAGACGAGTTATGACGGCACAGATGTACCCATCATCGCCGATTACCCCGGCCTCCTTCCTGTTTCTCACGTAAGTAATCAGGAGACACTTTGTCCGAGAGGGTTTTCTCATTCTTCCTCACTCACCGCACTAACCTGTGCTCATAAGGGGAGGCATTTGGCGCGTCATGCTGCCCCAGGGGCATCTCCAGAGAGAGCGGCTCCCGCGTCGGGTAGGCCTTCGAAGAGGAAGGAAAACAAAGATACGGTCGGGCCTTCCTTGAAGAGGTATGGGTTTGCAACTATGCTCTTTTTAGCAGTCGCGTCCAGTTGTGACTTATATATTCATTTTGTATCAGGGAAAAGGCTTGACGGACTATGTCCGGGGACCCGACCAGTCATACTCCTGATCACTAGGGTTCGGTCCCAGCCGAAGAGACGGGGCCCGATATGGGAGCGGCGCCAGACTCTCCTTCTACTGAGGGTTCCTAAAATATGTCTGTCACCAATTCGGAAGTGGAGAGCGACATGAATCACCGGCGCCGGAGGGCCGTTTTACGAAATCCCCGCTTCTCAAAAGAGGCGTTCGGTGCCTTCAGCTCGGCTGATGCATACATCCGAGCTGCTCGAGATGGGCTTAACCGAGCCACCGAGCAACGTTTGAAAGATGTGCAGGTAAGTTTACCTTGTCCAAATTTGATAACCATGTGCTCATAGCCCCCGAGACTTGAAGCAGTTGGGACAAATGTTTTAAGGATCATTGTATAACCAGGTTCTTACGGAGAAGAACGGCCTGCTAGCCCAAGAGCTGGAGCAGTGCCAGACGCGGCTAATTGTTGCTGCCACCGAACTGGAAAAGTTCAAGAAGGCGTCCTCTGGTAATATTTCCCTCCATCGAGAAACCAAAAAGAAAAACTATACGCCAGCTGTATTGCAACAGCTGCTTGTCTCATAACAAGGTCACCGGACCAACTGTGAGAGGAACTGAAGGCCGCTCAAACGAGCGAAAAAGAGGCGAAGAGACAACATGCCGTAGGTGAGCATGTTCTGACCCGAGTCAGAGAGGATAAAAACAAACTCTAGGATTCAAACATCAAACTGGGCGAAGAACTGAAAGATGTGCGAGCTCAGCTAGCCGACTCTGTGAAGGAGAACAAAAAGCTGTGAGGCGACATATTCAGTATGTGGCCGAATTTACCTTGTAACAGTTTGGGGGTACAATTAGCTGATATAGCTGTGATTGCAGGTATGTTGACGGGCCGTCCCGAAGAGGAGGCATCCGGATCATCAAGTGATCTTCTGCAAGGGCTGTCACAGTTACACGAGCAAGCTCGGCAGGCAATGCGGAGTGTAGCCAAGGCCTGATGGCCATCCGCCTCCCCTCTAGGGAGTATGGAGAAGCTTGTAGAGCTGTTCAAGGGAGCACGGCGGCGTATCTGGCTATGGAAGATATCAGCCTGCCAAGAGGGTGCGCGAGAGGCTTGGGCCATGGTAAAAATGCGGTATGCCAAGCTGGATCCGAATCACATGGCCCGGGTCAGACCGCTAGGGTCAAATGGGGAAGAAATTCCCGTTAGTTTAGTATATGAACAAGTAGAAGTAGCCGCCAGATATTCCCAGCAGGATTGTAAATTAGACCGCCTGCTGGAAGGCATAGAGGAGGAAATTTTTGAGTCGTGGTGACTATGTACTTTCCCTGACATATGTGATTCTAGTTGGATTATAAAAACAATTGTCATGGCCGACCTTTTTTGCTTCGACCTCTGGACCCAAAGGTGCGGAGTGTTTCTGAATACCCTAGCAGTAGAATATACCGGGGTATGCATGGGTACCATGTGTAGGGGTCATAATTGCTTGAATAGATAATGTATATCCGGCTAGTTATGTTATATTACATTATGTAAGAAACATCTTCTAGAGAGAATAGTTCCGTTAAGGGTTCCTTTCCCTGGGTGTGCATGCGTTTACTGTGCATGTCCGAACTGTGAGTGAAAAAAAATCACAGATAAGTAACTTCTGGGGTTTCACAGTGGAGTGAATGCGGAAACGTCTTTAATTCACCGACCGAATATTCCCTTAAGAACTCTAGCTTTCGGCTTCACCCAGTCTGAGGTACACATCCGGATGACCCGGCAGTAACAATCGCAGAGGTGCTCCCTTTATGCCCTAGCCGAACTAACGGGAACGTAGGGCATAAGCACAGGAGCCAGGCAACCCAGCTTGGCCAAAACTTAAGTCATATCGATGCATATAATGGCGAAGAAAAGGTACATATGAGAAGAATGCATATGTGGTGAGCTTGATGCTTGAAGGATAATAGCAAGCTTCTGTACAAGAAGCCCCCAGGTACAATGAACGTACATATTTGGAGATGTAAGCATCATGGGAGCATGGTTTGGCCGTACTAAAGCCATAGGGCTAAAGAACAAAACAAAACGAGATAAAAAACGAAAAGAGAGAAAAAATAACAGTAATAACAGGAGGAAGGAGACGAACACAGAGTTCGGCGCTAGGCATAGAATCGTCGGAGTCTGGCCGCATTCCAGGGGTTCGGCTCCAAGTGATTGTCCGATGCATCGCGCAGGCGGTACGCTCCTCCAGTGAGAACTTCGTCAATGATGTAGGGACCCTCCCGCTTGGGCTTGAGTTTGTCCTTTTTCTTCTCCGGCAGGCATAGAACGAGTTCACCAACGTTATAAGTCTTGGCCCGCACTTCTCTGCTTTGATACCTGCGAGCCTACTATTGTTAAAATGCGGAACGGGCTTTTGCGACATCGCGCTCCTCCTCCAGGGCATCTAAGCTATCCTCCCGATCAAGCTCGGCCTCTCTCTCTTCGTACATGCGCACTCGAGGTGAGTCATGAATAATGTCGCAGGGTAACACTGCTTCCGCACCGTACACCATGAAGAAATGTGTATATCCAGTAGTGCGGTTGGGCATGGTCTGCAACCCCCAGAGTATGAAGTCAAGTTCCTCCACCTAGTGCTTGTCCGATTCTTTCAAAGACCGCACTAGTATAGGTTTGATGCCGCTCATAATAAGACCATTAGCCCGTTCGACTTGACCGTTTGTCTGCGGGTGATAGATAGAGGCATAATCGAGCTTAATGCCCAGATTAGCACACCAAGTTTTCACTTCATCGGCTGTGAAATTAGAGCCATTATCGGTGATGATACTGTGTGGAACACCATAACGGTGTACCACGTCGGATATGAAATCTATTACCGGCCCCGCCTCAGCCGTTTTGACTGGTTTGGCCTTTATCCACTTAGTGAATTTATCTACCATGACCAGCAGATACTTTCTCTTATGGCTTCCTCCTTTAAGGGGTCCCGACCATATCGAGTCCCCAGACTGCAAAGGGCCAAGTGATGGGGATTGTTTGTAAGGCAGTGGGGGCATATGGCTTTGGTTGGCGAAGAGTTGGCATCCAACGCAACGTTGGATGAGGTCCTGTGCATTTGCTCGGGCCGTTGGCCAATAAAATCCTATACGAAAGGCCTTGCTAACAAGGGCCCGAGCTGCGGCGTGGTGACCGTCGAGTCCGGCGTGAATTTCCGCCAAGAGCTGTCGCCCCTCTTCCTCGGAGATACATCTTTGAAGAACTCTGGTAGCGCTCTTCTTATAGAGCTCTCCGTTATGAACCTTGTAGGTCTCCAAACGCCGGACAATGCAGTGGGCATCATTCTGATCCTCGGGAAGCTCCTTCTTATTAAGGTAGGCCAGGAATGGTTCGGTCCATGGGGCAATGACTGCCATAATGAGATGGGTCGAAGGTGTTATTTCGGTGGTTGAGCCTCCGACAATATCGGTTGTGTTCGGATTCGGACTAGTGTTGCCACCCTCCCCCTGCCACACCATGGATGGCTTAAAAAGCCATTCCAGAAAAATGTTGGGCGGGACGGGGTCGCTCTTAGCGCCTATGCGAGCAAGAACGTCCGCCGCTTGATTACTTTCTCGGGCCACATGATGGAACTCGAGTCCCTCGAACCGAGCCGACATTTTTAGGATGGCATTACGATAAGCTGCCATCTTCGGGTCTTTGGCATCGAAGTCTCCATTTATTTGAGATATTGCGAGGTTGGAGTCCCCGCGCACTTCCAGGCGCTGTATGCCCATGGAGACAGCCATCCAGAGACCATGCAATAAGGTCTCGTATTTGGCTGCGTTATTGGAGTCTGTGTATAGTATTTGGAGTACGTACTGAACGACGTCTCCGGTAGGGGACGTTAAAACGACGCACGCCCCTAGTCCTGCCAGCATTTTGGAGCCATTGAAATACATAACCCAACTGCAATATGTGTCGTACTCTTTAGGGAGTTCGGCCTCTGTCCATTCGGTGACGAAGTCAGCCAGTACTTGGGATTTAATGGCTCGATGTGGTTTATATGTAATGTCAAATGGGAGGAGCTCAATGGCCCATTTGGCAATCTGGCCCGTGGCATCGCGGTTGTTTATTATGGCGTTGAGTGGTAGTTCGGAAGCCACCGTGATCGAACACTCCTGGAAGTAGTGTCGTAGCTTTCGGGATGCCATGAACACCGCGTATGCTATCTTTTGATAATGGGGGTACCGGGATTTGCATGGAGTAAGGACAGTGGATACGTAGTATACTGGCTTCTGAAGCGGGAATTTGTGTCCGTCCTGTTCTTGTTCAACGACAAGTACGGTGCTTACCACCTTTTGTGTTGCTGATATGTATAGCAACATGGGTTCGCCGACGTTTGGTGCAGCCAGGATTGGGTTGCTCACTAGGAGGGTTTTTATTTCTTCCAGTCCGGCTGTTGCCATGTTCGTCCACTCGAAGTGATCGGTTCGCTGTAGAAGATGATAGAGTGGCAGTGCCTTTTCTCCCAATCTGGAGATAAAGCGGCTTAGAGCTGCCACGCAACCCACAAGTTTTTGGACTTGTTTAATGTCTGTTGGCATAGCCAATTGTGACAGGGCTCGGATTTTGGCTGGATTTGCTTCAATTCCTCTATTGGAAACGATGAAGCCCAGCAGCTTTCCAGTGGGGATGCCAAAAACACACTTTTCCGGTTTGAGCTTAATGTCATATGCGCGGAGGTTGTGAAATGTGAGGCGTAGGTCGTCTATTAGTGTTTCGACGTGCCTTGTCTTGATTATGACGTCATCCACATAGGCTTCAACTGTCTTTCCGATCTGTTTCTCCACGCATGTTTGGATCATGCGTTGATAAGTGGCGTCGACATTCTTGAGTCCGAAGGGCATGGTGTTGAAGCAGAATGGCCCATATGGGGTGATGAATGCTGTTGCAGCTTGATCGGACTCCTTCATTTTAATTTGATGGTATCCGGAATATGCGTCAAGGAAGCATACTGAGTCGTGTCCTGCGGTAGCATCAATGATCTGGTTAATGCGGGGGAGGAGGAAGGGATCCTTAGGGAAAGCCTTATTGAGGTCTTTGAAATCGACACACATGCGCCATGACTTGTCTTTCTTTGGAACCATCACCAGGTTTTCCAGCCAATCCGGATGTTTTATTTCTCTAATGAGTCCTGCCTCGATTAGTTTGGCTAGCTCCTCCCCCATAGCTTGACGTTTGGGTTTGGAAAAGCGCCGTAGTGTTTGATTGACCGGTTTATATCCCTTCAATATATTGAGGCTGTGTTCGGCCAACTCGCGTGGGATTCCTGGCATATCAGAAGGGTGCCAGGCAAATATATCCCAATTTTCACGCAGGAACTCTCGCAGCGCGGCGTCAACCGTTGGGTCTAGTTGTGCTCCAATGGATGCTGTCTTCTTGGGGTCCACTGGATGGACATGGAATTGGAC